>NC_056742.1:548612798-548654306 GCF_019279795.1 Protopterus annectens | reverse complement strand
TGCTTTTTCCATGACCTTTAACACAGTATCTGGACTCAAAAATTGCTTAATTGAAAGTCAGGCCACTTACTATATTTTTGTCTTATCTTAGACACAAGACATTGGCAGTGGTAGACTTGGCATCCTTCAGAACCCCACAGGCCCATGCTAATACATTGTCCATTAAATTTAAATATCCATCCACTGTAAATGGCAAGAAGCTACGTCTTAAAAAAATCTACTTCTGGCATGCGTACCCAAGTATTAGGTTTTGAAACAAAGAAACATATTCTCCACAGTCCTATTAACACAGGTAATTGCTGTCCCTTTCAAAGGCAACAGCGGCAAATCCATACGAGTCCCTCTTCAGCGAGAACACACACACAAACACACACACACACACACACACACACACACACACACACACACACTGATTGTTTGGTGCAAAATAATGGTGTAAACACACTGACCCTTTTTTGGCTCAAAAACAAAACTAGAAGGGTGCTTTGGTGCATGCGCACAGTGACATTAGCGTTACAGGTCACGGGAATGAAAAACACAAAACAAAAAAAGTGTTTTGGGGCCTGCGTACATCGATGTTGCAGTTAGAGGTTGAGGGCCGCATGGAAGAGCTTGGAGGGCCGCAGGTTGGACACGTCTGTATTAGAGCATCAGGATTAACATCTGATGATGCAAAGTGTGTAGATGAATTTGCCCTGATTAAAGGCATGTTCTTAGAATATGATTATCCTTAATACTAAAAAGCCAAAATATTAGAGCATCAGGATTAACATCTGATGATGCAAAGTGTGTAGATGAATTTGCCCTGATTAAAGGCATGTTCTTAGAATGTGATTATCCTTAATACTAAAAAGCCAATATATTAGAGCATCAGGATTAACATCTGATGATGCAAAGTGTGTAGATGAATTTGCCCTGATTAAAGGCATGTTCTTAGAATGTGATTATCCTTAATACTAAAAAGCCAATATATTAGAGCATCAAGATTAACATCTGATGATGCAAAGTGTGTAGATGAATTTGCCCTGATTAAAGGCATGTTCTTAGAATGTGATTATCCTAGTGAGTTGCCGGACAATACAGTGAGATCGGTGTTAAGTGAGCGATCCACTATTTACGGACCCATTATTAAATTTGGGTTCACCAAGGTATTAAACAATGCCCAAGACACGCAACCATGTTTTACTATGGCTACAAATATGGTGGTACACTACACACTGGATGTTAAAAATATTGAACATTACTTTCAAAACTTGGCACATATTAAATTGTGACGAGAACACCAAAAAATTGGGTAGTAGGACCCCCACATTTACATACAAAAAGAGAAATAATCTTAAAACTATTCTAGAAAGAACCCCAGTGCAACACGATACAGTGTTTCCTACAACTAGAAAGTGTGGTAGATGCAATCAATGTTGTTATATTAATTCTGATTATGAGGGGTATCTCAAAGACAGAATAGTTAGATATGCGAAAGATGACAAATACAACTGCACTTCAGAAAGAATTATCTATTTTGCAGTATGCTCATCTTGTCAGGCTTTTTATAGTGGAAAAACCAACATGCACTGAACAAGAGAGTTTATCAGCACTTATATAGGACAACAAAAGTGCACTTGCACGGCACTCGATGTCCTGTAGCAATTTTACTAAATTTACGTTTTTTGTTGATCAAATATCACTACAAGTGTTTCCATGCAACTGGAAAAATAAACGGCTGCACCAAGAGATGTTGTGGCAACTTAGGTTTGATGCAACAACCTTGCCAGGACTAAATGAAAACATCTCCATAGCTAGAATTAAAAGTAAGATCGAATAAAATATAAAATGATTTAAATAGCATAAAGGTACCCATAGGGGTGTGTTTTAAAGCATATATAATAATGTAAGGAAATTGTGGTTTTTAATATAAAAGTTTGGTGTAATGTGTCTTTAATGTTCTAAGTTGTGGGGTCACATGACTGATCCTGAGAGATGTGTGACTGAGGGTGTGTCTTTTTTACTTTGATTTGCAACAGTATTTGAACTCATATTGCTTTTGTAAAGTCAGGTTCTGAAGATGTCTTTTTTTTACAAGACGAAAGCGCTTAGCCTGTGGTTTATCATTAAATGTTTGTGGATTACTGGTTATACTGGCTTTCTGTGGCTTCCAGTTTTTACTTCATATTTTATTTTTGACTGGAATTGGTGTGTTTCGTGTTTGGTGTTGAATACTTAAATAATAATTCAATTAATTCAAATAATTTAAAGGCATCTTTGTAAACTCAAATACATACATAAATAATAAAAAATGTATGGTTGGTAAACATATAAATCTGTGTTTAATGTTTTAACCTTTTTCTTTTTAGGTATATTTTAAAATGTTCTTTGTCGTTGAGGCCAGAGGGAATACTTGCATTCAGTTTAACTATCCAGCAGTATTCCCTCCAGTCTAGTTCTTCTTCAGCTTTAAGTCTATTATCAAAATCCAGTACCTTATCCAGCATTAAAAATCTAGGCACCCCTTTGCATTTAGTAATGCTATAATGTTTACCCCATGCATTAGTGATATCCCCCTTTTTACAGCATAAAAATGCTCATTTATTCCCCTAACTCTGTAGTAGTTCTACCAATATAATATGAAGGACATCCCGAACAGAGAGATAAATGATGATTTTCTAGTACCAGGTTTTTAGTCTCCTTGAATACTTGTTGCATGTCCTCAGAGAACAATTGTGTTAAAAGGTACTACAATTCTATCATTTGGGCTGCGAGTTGAAGAATGTTTAGGTAGGGGTGGATCAATGAACTTTTGTCTTGTGTGAGGAAGTCTATTCTGTGAGGACGTTTGTGGAATTCTCCTTGACCGTTTAAAAAAGAAGGAGAACAACTGGCGCCTGGGCCAAAATGGAGTTACCAGAAAAACCTTTGGAGTCCTGAACTGTGGCTACAAGTGGACAGGCATATAGGAACATTCCAGTCCATGGGAATAAGATGGCATGTGTTCCCCAGATCTATCTGCAAGGAGTCCTGGAACAGAACTTCTGTAACTGTCTGTTGTGAATGGAAGCAAATAGATCTACTTGTGGAGATGCCCACAACTGGATGATTTCCTGAAAGATCCTTGGATGCAACTTCCATTTATTGAGGGAAGGGGTCTGACTTGGCCCTACTCAGCTTGTCTGCCACAAAATTCTGCTCTGATGAGATGTAAATAGCCTGTAGAGATAGATTATGCTGAGTTCCAAGTTTTCCAGTCTATTACAGATAGTCTACAAAGGGGGATAAGACCTTGCTACCCCGATTTGTTTACGTACCACAGCATTTTCTATTTCTTTGCTGTTCCTCTGCCTCAGTTTGTCCTGCTGGTTTCACAGATCCTGAACTTGAGCCTTTTTTTGGAAAAACTGGTCCATCTTGTGGCTATAACCCTTGATTTCTCTCTCTTGATGTAAAATTATTGAAAGACCTTCCCCCATTTTAATGCTCTGTGTGGGAAGAGGTAGAATCTGCAGACACTATAACACAAAAGTGCATGAATTGAAAAAAAAAGTACAACAAATAAGTCAACCCCAATACATACAAAAACATTAGTACAGAAACTATAAAAAGAAATGGACTTGACTGAGCACTCAGAAGAAAAATCATGTGAAAAATGAGATAAGAAAAATATTACCTCTTATACTGAGCTAACAGATACTGCCAACATACTGGCCGGCAGATTCAGTGCCAACTTTACCCCCCCTCCCACACCATCCCCACAAGGACCAATCTCAATACTGGAAGAATGCCAGGCACCAAGCATTACTGCAGCACAGGTTAAGGCTGCATCATCTAAGGCCAAGAATACAGCTTCCATGGGACCCAACAATATTCCTGGCTGTGTTCTACATGAATTACAAAGTAAACTGACACCACATCTGTGTGCTCTGTTTACTCACAACCTCACCTTAGGCTTTGTCCCTACCAAATGGTACATTGCTACAGTCATCCCTCTTCACAAAGGAGTAGTGACTACAGACCCTGGAAATTATTGCCCCATTAGCCTGTCCAGTCTGATATGTAAGGCTATGGTGCTCATCATCATGGACCTAATTAACAAGGATATAGGGAATCTCCAAACTCTAGATCCCATGCAATTTGGTTTTGTGAAAGGTAGATCATGCCTGCTCAACCTGGTTGACTTCTTTGAGTCAGTCACCAGAGCTGTGGATGAAGGTAAAGCAGTTCATACAGCCTACCATGATCTGGCCACGGCCTTTGATACCATTCATCACTCAGGAATTATTTATAAACTCCGCAAACTAGGCATCAACCCCTACATCGTTAGGTGGGTTGCAAATTAGCTCACAGATAAAACTCACAGTGTGAAAGTAGCAGACTCCAAGTCAGACTGCTGACCAGTCACGAGTGGAGTCCCACAGGGATTGATCCTAGGTCCTCTCCTGTTTGGCATCTACTTCTCAGAAGTCCAGGTCAACACAGAGGGACTCGGGCTGACCAAATTCACAGACAACTGCAAGCTGGGAGCCATTATTAACTCCCCAAGTGATCCAGACATCCTACAGAAAGGCCTCACAGACCAATGACTGGTGTCAAAACCATGGCCTTAAGCTTAATGCCAAAAAATGAGACTTCATCCCCTTTGGGGAAAAACGTAGTTCTCACTAATTACCACATTGATGGGAGCCCAATGAACACTGAAGGCGTTATAAGAGATCTGGGGACACAGGTTGACAGCAAGCTCTCCTTTGACCACCACATTGCTACTGTGGTTAGAAAAACCTATGTGGCACATCTCATTACCAAGTGTTTTGCATCTAGGAAGAAAGAGGTCATCATTTCTCTCTACTCTACCCACATTAGACCAATCATAGAGTATAATGCCACATTTGGCATGTACCTCACTAGACAACTGCAACAGCTGGAGAGGCCACAAAAATACCTCACAAAGAGGATCTCAGGCCTTAAACATATGTCCTATATGGACAGACTCAAAAAAATAAACTCCAGCTATTCTCTGTCTCACATTGTCAACTAAGAGGCGATCTCTGCTTGACTTAACAAAGCCATGTCTGACCCAGCTCTGTTAGAAATGCTACATCTAAAGAAATCCCAATCCCTCCACACCACATGGTCCACAGACTTTAACCTCATTACCACAATCAACAGAACATGTTGGAGGGACAGGTTTATAACCCAGAGACTGCCCATGCTATGGAATAGACTTACCATACATGTCAAGAAGAGCACTTCACTAGCCCTCTTCAAGAGAAATCTTGATGAGTGGATGGGAAATAGAAAGTTCATCCTGGGGATCACTCCAGTGGAACTACTTGATAGAGGCACTAGGAATTAATGTCGGGAGGTACAATGCCAGAGCACTTCTATGGGCTAGGCTTGTAAGGGCCCCAGGGACATTAGCCAGTACACACTTATGAACATACAGATCCAGAAGCAAATTCTGATGCATTTGTGGTTACATACTGAGTGGGGACTGGAGGGGATAAAGGGGAGCTTGGACTGAGTGAACACGGGTTCACCCACAATAAGATCTCCCTTAGTTCAAAACCCAGGACCGGTATCTGAAAAGAGAGGGGTGTTGCTGTTGTGTCCAAACTGAGCTGTTTGTCAGTATACATATGTCATGTGTAACCACTGATTTTTTTTTCTCATCTGAAGTCAGGCTAAAGGAATCATGATAACTGTAGAGGTCATGAATCCTAAATTTCTGAGATATTCCTTTGCTGTTGTGAGAGTTTGACTGGAATATGTCAGAAACCATTCATTGCAGAAGTCCATATCCTAAGGAAGAAAGGTCATTACAATGGATGAATCTAGGGAACTAACTAGAAACTTATCTAGTGAGAAGATTTTTCTAGGTTCACTTGAAAGTTTAGGTCGGGAAATAGGATCTCAACATACAGAACTGATTCTTGACAGCTTAGAAAAGAGTCTGCAAAGATAAGGCACCCACTTAAATATGGACAAATGTGAATGCCCTGTAACCTGCAGTGGGTTATTACAAGACCTGCATATTTTGTAAATCTCATTTTCTGTTTGACATGGAGACTCCCTGACACAGCACTTGATCCAGGATAGAAGGAAACAAGGAGGTCTAACTGAATAGATGTGGGGTAATCCCTTGGAAAGGAGGAAGTCACACTGCCAGTTATAATCTTTTTGAATGACTCATGACAGAGACAGCAGAGGTAATCAAGCGTTAAAGAAGAAAGTGAAGACACAAAAGTTATGTACTTATCATAACACTAGATCTGTGTTGAGATTTCCAAGATGGCTGCACACTGAATAACAGCTTAATTTCAGTTCTCCTAATGTGAAAACAGACCCTCAGGAAAAAAAAAGAGCAAGTGAATTTGTCTTTTTAGGTAAATTTCAGTTACTGGACAGTAAGTGCACTGCCAGGATGCCAGCAAAGAAGAAATTTAGAGAACCTGAAAGAAAATCAACCACAAAAGGTGAGCAGAAAACACCCCCAGCTTTGGTGCAGGACATGACATCCAGTAATCTAGGAAAAAGTAAGTCTGCTGTACTAAAAGTTGATTAAAATAAATGAAACACTGAAGGAGTGTATAAACTCAAATAACAAAAGGCTGGGAAAAAATGGAAAAAACTTTAAATAGATATTCAGATGAGCTGAAAAAAACTGCAAAAATCAGACACTAAATGATGAAAAGGGCAGCTGAATATGAGACCTCTCAAGAAGAGATGTTTCAAAAAATGGTAGAATTAGAGGACAAAGCACATGAAGAAAACTGGAGATATTTCTGCTATACCTAAGAAGTTGGGAGGAATAGGCTATTAATTTAATGAAAGCACAAATAACCAACTGGACTGGCATTCCACAGCATGAGTTGTTAACTGAAAGGGCACACTGTGTGCACGTTCCAAACCTGGCCATAAGAAAGCACCAAAGACCTGTAATAGTACAGATGCAATCCTACCAGCAGAAAGAGATGATTTTGCCAAAACTGTGTCAGAAGGACAAAGTACTAAAAGTGGGAGACAAGAGTATTTGTCAAATATGATTACTCACTGTACACCATGCAGAAGAGGAGTACATGTATTCCAGCAGTCTGTGAATGTCGAGAAACAGGTGTGAGATTCAAGCTGCTGTATCCAGCTTTCTGAAGAATATTTTTTCCGAGAGTGTCAGTCATTTTTGATGCAGAACATGCTAGGAGGAAATACAAAAGTCTGCTCAAAAAGTAAGCTATCAAACAGAAGAGGATTCTGCTTCTGATAATAAAGCTCATAGAGAGACTATGCCAGTGAAACCTTTTCCAGTATTCCAAAGGAAAATGCTTGAGTGAGAGGAAAAAAGCACAGGAGTTGACTAGAAAAACAGTACAGTTGTTTTAAATCTTACCATAACAGTAGATTTCCTTTTCACTGTTGCAGTATTCACCACCTCTGGGATCTCCGGGCAAGGATAGCCCGCCTTCCAGCCAATATACCAAAGCCTTTATTACCTAGGAGTATCATACATCAGACATATGCTCCTTGTGCAAGCTTAAGCCATAAAGGTAACATAAGTACTCTCTAAATCCAGAACTTAAGTGCCCCAGGAAAAGCAGGACCGCTACTGGAAAGAACACAAATATCCAGAAATATGAATGCAAAAAGGAGAAAAACCTCTCAGAAAGAAAGAAACCACTGCCCATAATAGAAGAGGAAAAGAAAGGGGGTAAGGAGGGAGGGAGTAAATACTGCAACAGTGAAAAGGACATGTACTGTTACGGTAAGATTTTACACAGCTGCACTGTCCTTACATATCACTGTGGCAGTAGTCATCACCTCTGTGAGGGTACCAAAGCTACAGTGAAGGTAGGGACACAGCTGCACTGTCCTTACATATCACTGTGGCAGTAGTCATCACCTCTGTGAGGGTACCAAAGCTACGGTGAAGGTAGGGACACAGCTGCACTGTCCTTACATATCACTGTGGCAGTAGTCATCACCTCTGTGAGGGTACCAAAGCTACGGTGAAGGTAGGGACACAGCTGCACTGTCCTTACATATCACTGTGGCAGTAGTCATCACCTCTGTGAGGGTACCAAAGCTACAGTGAAGGTAGGGACACAGCTGCACTGTCCTTACATATCACTGTGGCAGTAGTCATCACCTCTATGAGGGTACCAAAGCTACAGTGAAGGTAGGGACAAGCTGCACTGTCCTTACACATCACTGTGGCAGTAGTCATCACTTCTGTGAGGGTACCAAAGCTACAGTGAAGGTAGGGACACAGCTGCACTGTCCTTACATATCACTGTGGCAGTAGTCATCACCTCTGTGAGGGTACCAAAGCTACAGTGAAGGTAGGGACACAGCTGCACTGTCTTTACATATCACTGTGGCAGTAGTCATCACCTATGTGAGGGTACCAAAGCTACAGTGAAGGTAGGGACACAGCTGCACTCTCCTTACATATCACTGTGGCAGTAGTCATCACCTCTGTGAGGGTACCAAAGCTACAGTGAAGGTAGGGAGGAGGAAAGCAAGGAGCAACCCTCCACAAAACCATGAAGGATGGCCTTGGCAAAATCTGCCCTGGAAATGACATCCAATTTGTAATGTTTACTGAATGTGTGAACCAAAGACAAACAGCAGCTTCAAGGATGGAGTTGGTGTCCAAACCCATGAAGGAAGCCACCGGCCCTAGTAGACTGAGCTCAAATAGAAGCAGACAACTGTTTGCCATGAATGGTGCAACAAAAAGAAATAGCCTTGGAAATCCAAGAGGAGACAGTTTGCTTAGAAACTGCTATACCCAATGTCCTGGTATGAAAAGAAACAAAAAGCTGATGAGATTTACAAAAGGCCTTTGTTTTGTCTAAATAATACCCAAGCTGTCTATGCAAGTCCAAGGTATAAAGAACCTTCTCACTATCAGACTGTGGAGAGGGGAAAGAAGCTGGATAGGCTGACTGAGGGTCAACTGATAAACCACCTCGGGCATAAAAGGATTTGTGTGGAGACATCCCGTCTCTATGAAAAAACAAAAAAGGAGGGACCACCACCAAAACCTGGAGCTCAGAAACTCTTCTGATGGAGATTAAAGCAATCAACAAAACAGTCTTCCAGGTGCAATATTGCAAACAAGCAGCAGAAGCAGGCTTGAAAGGAGCCAGAGTCAGGTTTTGAAGGACAAAATTAAGATCCCAAGAAGGTGAAATAGGCTTACTAGGGGGTCTGAAAAGAAAGATGTCTTTTAGACGTTGCTTGACTTCAAAGCTGGAGGCCACGGGAGAGTTTAGTAGCAGACAGGCAGAAATTGCTACCAAATGAGCTTTCACTAAAGAATATGCTAAGCCAGCATGTAGTAGTTCACATAGGTAGGAAAGAACCAAGGGGACCCCTACTGAAAAGGGATCTTGATGATGTTCAAAACACCAGACAGAAAATTTCTTCCACTTGGACATGTATGATTTTCTGGTAATGGACTCCTGCAGGACCCTAATCACATTCTCAGAAAATTGGTGTTAGAAAGGAATCAGCCATAATTACCCAAAGTGTCAGTTGAACAGTGGACAAGTGAGGGTGAATGTGAGATCCGCTGTGCTGTGAGACGGTCCTTGCAGTGAGGTAACTTGTGATGAATGCCCCTAGCCAGATGGAATAAGAGGAGGAGCTAGTGCTGTCTGGGTCAAAGGGGAGTCACCAACAAGATTTTTGGAGTGTCATTGATCTTGCGAAGGAACTAGGGAAGAAGAGAAAGGGTATGGAAAGGCATAAAGGAACATTCCCTTCCAAGAGAAAGATATGGCATACTTTCCAAGCCAAATGACGTGGAACTCTGGAACAGAAATGAGGGAGTTGCCTGTTCAAAGAGGAGGCAGAGAGTTCCACTTAAGGAATATCCCAACAACGAAGGCTGTACAATGTGTCTTAGCATTGATAACCTTCATTATAGGTCAATTACAGCACATGGACATAGCTGTCAATCTGGGACAACTGTTCTCATTAAGAAGGTTAGACTTCATTACTGGAGTATACATAGTTGTGTGTGTTTGTATTGAGTTAGTAGGTTCTGGGGGGTGTTTGTTTTTGCTTTGTTTGAGGGTTTTTATTAAAACAAAATGTCTTTTAACATGTGACATAGGTTCAAACAGATATAAGAAACATCTGTATAAAATTCAGTGCCAAACAGTGTATGTATATAACACAAAAGCTGAAACTAGACATTAAAAAAGCTGTTATACTTAACAGACTGGAACAGTAATTTATAATAATGGCAACAATTTCCATATTATCTTTGAATGTGGATGGTCTCACAGGAATACACAAAAAAGAAAGAGCATAGTGAATTATATTAAAAAAAAAGAGTGCAAATAGGTAATTCTACAAACAGGTATGCTATAGGTATGCTACAGGAAGCACATCTGGAAAGAACTGAGCATTTCAATTTGATAAAGAAAGGATTTCAGGATAGTTATCCAGCTGAATATCTGGGACAGAGGAATACTTTAGTTAACTGGTAGAGGAGCTCCAACAGTGATAGAAGAGGAAAAAACATAATAATGGCAGATTTATAGTACTAAGGGGCTACTGGCAAGGGAGAAGGATTACACTGGCATGTACGTACATTCCACCTAAAACTGCTATAATGGAGATTAAGAAAATTCTGGGAGAAATAATCATCTTTCAGTAAGGGATATTACTTATAGGTGGGGACTAGAATTTCATTTGCAACAGTGAGGATGCATCTGGGAGGCCTAGAAGGGAAAATATAACAAGAGAGGGTAGATTTTTAAAGAAATGTAAGAAAATATTTGGAAGATGTGAATTCAGTAGTAGGAGCTTGGAGAGAACTTAACATTATTCCCCAAGGTACAAAAATTGGGCTAGGCTACAGAGAAATACTGCACAGGAACAAGTGACTTTAATTCAAACTTTTGATACACATCCCATAAGTATTTCAGATCAAGCACCAATAATAACCAAAATAAAAATGAGAAACTGACACTTCCCAGTCTGCTCAAAAGACAGGAATTTAAGAAATGCGCAGTGGAAATTATTTGGGAGTTATTAGGAAAGACAGAAATGTCTTCAGAAAACTTGGCTAGGGACTGGGATAAAATAAAAGTGGAATTTTAAAAAGTACAGTTTTGTACCTACCATAAATGTAGATGTTCGAAGATCCACATTGCTGCAGTCCTAACACTTGGGTAGTCCGCTGTCCCAGTCGGCCCGAATACCAAAGTATAAGGCTGACGTCGGTCAAGGCGCATTATTCTGACGTCAGGACGTCAGGGTACAAATGCGCATGACCGACGTCATACCCTCAGTCTTTTCTTGCCCCAGATGTCAGAAGACCCTAAAAAGATAAGGCCAAAACCAAAAAACACCAAACACTCCTGTACCAAATATATGTACAATATATACAAATTTACAAAGTACAACCCCACCCACACAACCACCCCTAAACACAGAGGGGAAGGAGGGAGGGTAAATTGGACTGCAGCAATGTGGATCTTCGAACATCTACATTTATGGTAGGTACAAAACTGTACTATGTTCTTCATCTCACATTGCTGCAGTCCTAACACTTGGGTAGAATCCCAAAGCAGAGGTAAGGGAGGCTGGCAAATCATAAAGAAGCAGGAGCTGCCAACATGCCCTGCAAAATAGCCGTGGCAAAACCAGCCCTAGATTTAGAGTAGAGAGGAAGGTGGTAATGCTTAGAGAAAGTATGCACTGAACTCCAAGTAGCTGCCTCCAAAATATCCTTAGTTGCCACCCCTTAGAAATGCTGTTGAAGTGGCAGTAGCCCTAGTGGAATGAGGCCTAATCCCAGCTGGAATCTCCTTGCCATGATGGGAATAACAAAATGCAATGCAAAACCCAATCCACTTAGAAATAGTTTGTTTTGACACAGGCTTGCCCTGAGAACTCAAAGCAAAAGAAACAAACAACTGCTGAGACTGCCTAAAATCCTTAGTCCTGCTTAAATAATAACGCAACTGCCTGTGTACATCTAAAGTGTGCAAAATCTTTTCCCCCTTATTTTGGGGATCTGCATAAAAAGTAGGCAAATGAATAGTTTGGTTTAAAGCCACACTAGAAACCACCTTAGGCATAAAGGAAGGATTAGTACGTAATGATACCCTATCCTTATGGAAAAGCAAAAAGGCTCAACCGCCATAAGGGCCTGCAATTCAGAAACCCTTCTTGCAGAAGTAATGGCCAACAAAAAAGCAGTCTTCCATGACCAGTATTTCAATTCAGCAGTAGCCGCAGGCTCAAAAGGTTGTAGAGTAAGTTTCTCCAACACAAAATTGAGGTCCCAAGCAGGAGTAGGAGCTCTATTGGGGGTCTTATATTCTTTGCCCCTCTAAGAAATTGCTTGAACAAAGGATGAGAAAACAATGGTGGGTCACAATCATAGTGAGCTGAAATTGCTGCAGCATGAATCTTAATGGAAGAGAAAGACAAACCTTTGTCCAATAACTCAGTAAGATATTGAAGAGCCACACTCAAATTAGGTTCAGCAACCTCCAAATCCTTTGCTGCACTCCAAAATAAAAATCTCTTCCATTTTTCTGCGTACACTTTCCTTGTACTAGGTCTTCTGGCTTCCATAATCACATTCAAAACTTGTTGAGGAAGTTGAGACCTGCTGTGGTTCAAAACAGAATATGCCAGGCTGTTAGATGAAGAGATTGAAGCTTGACACTGAGTAGATGACCGTCCCTCTGAGACAAAAGGTGTGGAATCAAAGGTAAAGGCCATGGAGGCTTCCTTACCAGACTCCTCAGTAATGGGTACCAGTGTTGCCGAGGCCAATCTGGAGCTATTAAAATCATCCTTGGCTTGTCTTGTCTGACCTTTAGGAGTACCTTTGGGAGGAGAGGCAGAGGTGGAAAGGCATACACATGAAGATTTTTCCAACTGAAAGAAAGAGCATCCACTTTCCAAGCTGTGTGATGAAACCTTTTCGTGCAAAACTTTGGCAGCTGGTGGTTTAGTGGAGAAGCGAACAGATCTATGTCTGGAGTTCCCCATGACACTGTCAATTTCTGAAATACATGAAGATCCAGTTTCCACTTGTGGGGATCCATGATTTGCCTGCTTAACACATCTGCTAAGGAGTTCTGTGCTCCCGGCAGAAACCTTGCCTGAAGATTTAGTTGCAAGCTGAGCGCAGTCTCCCACAAAATCATTGCTTGCCTGCATAGAGGATAAGAATGTGTTCCCCCTTGTTTGTTGATGTACCACATGACAGTTGTGTTGTCTGTTAGAATCAACACCTGCCCTGGAAGAAGTAACTCCTTGAAAGCCATTAATGCAAACTGGACTGCTAACATCTCCTTCATGTTGATATGTAGATGCTGTAGTCTGGCAGGCCACTTGTCTTGTATCCACTTTCCATTCAGATGAGCTCCCCAAGCTATGTCTGAGGCATCTGTCGTTAGAATCTGACTCGCCTCTGGCCGGGTCACAGAGAGTCCCTCGTTTAGGTGACATTCCTGAGCCCACCACAAAAATTCCTTTTGAATGCAAGGTATTATTTGAATGACAGTGTCCAAATCCTGGCAGTGCTGTGTCCATACATTTTTGAGATAGCATTGCAGCTTCCTCATATGCAGTTTGGCATTGGGAAGCACCAGAATACAAGATGCCATGAACCCTAAGGCTTGAAGGACTGTCCTTGCAGTCAGCCCGGACTGAAGAGATAGTTGATGGAAGTAAAGGGAAAGATTCTTTCGTTTGTCCGGGGTTAAAAAGGCCATCTGGGTTGCTGTATTCAGTCTCACACCCAGAAAGCACATGTCTTGAGAGGGTACTAGACTGGACTTTATTTCGTTCACAGAATACCCCAGGCATCTTAGCACTGCTATCACATATTCCAAATGCTGAAAAAGGTCTTCCTTTTCTTGAGCCAGAATCAGGCAGTCGTCCAAGTAAGGATAGATTTGTATTCATTTTAGCCTGAAGTAAGCTATCACTGGAGCCAGAACTTTGTGAATACTCTGGGCAGTAGATAAGCCAAAGGGCAATGCAGAGAACTGATAATGGGAATTCCCAGCTCGAAAACGCAGATACTTCCTGCAACTTAGTCTGATAGGCACATGAAGGTAAGCCTCCTTGAGATCTAAAGTTACCATCCAGTGATCTTTTCCCAGCAGAGGTAAAAGCTGTTGTAACGTCAACATTTTGAACTTGGGAATGTCCAGATAAGTGTTGAGGATAGATAAATCCAAAATTGGTCTCCACGTGTTCCCCTTTTTGGTACTAGGAACAGGCGAGAATAAAATCCTAGGCCCCTTTCTGGCACAGGAACCGGCTGAATGGCCCCTATTTGGAGTAACTGAGAAATTTGCTTGTGAGCCTCTTTTCTTTGTAGAGGAGGAATGTCTGGCATGCCTTTGAAAGGAGGCAAGGTATGGAAATAAAACCTGTAACCGTGGTGAATGATATCCAATACCCATCTGTCTTGGGTAATTAAACTCCAATTTTCTTTGAAAAGTGCCAGCCTTCCTCCCAAAGGTGCTGCCAGACGAGAAGGCTCTGGCAGCTGAAAAGGCAGGTCATTGGGTCTGTTTACGAAAGGACTGACCCCTACCCTCACCAGAAGACTGAGCAGGTGAACTCCCTGTTCTAGGCCTAAAAGAACCTTGAGCTCTGCCCCTACCACGTCTAGACCTACCCCTAGACTGGGGATCATAAGAAGGATATGTCCACCCCTTAGTAGGCCAATTTCTACTAAACTTCGGAGGCTGAACCTGCAAAAAATCTTTAACAGTCTGCATAGACTTAGCCTTGTCCTCCATTTTCTTTAAAACTGCTTCCACAGGTGAACCAAACAACACATCAGATTGTAACGGAGCATCTAAAATCCTTGTCTTGACATGCTCAGCCAAATTCTGATCCCTCAGCCAGGCGTGCCTGCGAAGAACAGAACCAGTGGCAGCCACCCTCGAAGAGGCCTGTACAGCATCAAAACCACATTGCAAAGAATGCTTACCCACCTGTTCAGAAACATGGACTAAATCCTGCAACTCTTTACACTCAAGACCTTCCGCCAGAGCATCCACCTTAGACTTCAATTGTGAAAGGAGATAATTTTGGTATTTTAACATGTGGAACTGGCAATTCAAAGCCCTCATGGCTAAAGTGGAAGAAGTATACACCTTCTTTCCCCATCTATCCAAAGCCCTTGCCTCTTTATCAGGAGGAACAGGATTTTTAACAACAGAAGCCTTAACACCTTTAGGCCCCTGAGAAACAGTTTCTGGGTCTGCCCTAGGACTCTTAAAAAGATACTTATGAGCTTCAGGCACCCTATAATACCTATCCGGTTTAACTGGGGCAGGAGGCAAAGAATCAGGGTTCACCGACGCCTCTGCAAAAACATCTTCCACCACATCCAGAACAGGAGGTATAGCTAAAGGCCTATACTGGGGAAGAAACAAAAATTCCCTAAGCCTTTTCCTGGAATCAGAGAAATCTTGACCTTCCCATTTAAAATGCTCCCTCATGGAGTGAAGAGTCTCTGAAAAAGAAAAATCCTCAGGAGGAGAAGCCGAAGGAGTAGAATCATCTACATCAGAATCAGAATAAGGAGGATACTCCTGTAAGTCTTCAGCCGAAGACTCAGAAGCCTCCGAACACTGCTCAAAACTCTCAAGCTCAGGTTCCACCCTAGGCCTCTTATCAGGAGGGGGCATAGAACCTCTAATCATAGTAATCAAATCTTCTGCCATTTTAAGCATATGTTTCTTAGGCAGAGACCCTGAAGAACTAGGAGAGACACCCACTGAAATTAAACCTGGCCTGCCTCTCGAAGAAGCCTTGGAAACAGAAGTGGAGGGCCTAACCACCTTAGGAAGGGAGGGGAGAACAGCTACCTGAGAAGCCCCTTCAGCCTGGCCCACCTCCTGAGAGGACACATCTTGTAACAGTAAAGTCTCTCCCTGAGACTCCAAACAAACTTCTGGTATAACCTCCGGCTCCACCGAGCCCTCTAAAGAACCGACGTCCGGGACAGACAGTTCTTCCAACCTAGGCTTTGTAGCTTTGTCCTTGCGCTTTTTTGACGAAGCGGGCGTCGGAGCATCCGACGGCATTTTATAATTACAACGCTTCCCAAAAACTAACCTGGCACAGTCTAATCTTCTCTTTATAGTGCGTTTGTTAAATCTAGCACAAGAGCGACATCCAACAACGTCGTGCTCAGGCCCTAAGCAAGGTATACACAAGGTATGGTAATCCCTATGAGGTATCTGTTTCCCACAAGAAATACAGTTATTCACTTTTTCTGACATCCGGTTAAATACTGAGGCAAGAAAAAACAAAATATTCCCCAACGGGTACTTAGCCAACTTTGATTCGGTCTGAAACTCCGACTTCAGAAAATTTCAGAACACCAACCTGCACTCGCAATACTGCTTCTGCATCGGACCATGCGGCAAAAAAGACTGAGGGTATGACGTCGGTCATGCGCATTTGTACCCTGACGTCCTGACGTCAGAATAATGCGCCTTGACCGACGTCAGCCTTATACTTTGGTATTCGGGCCGACTGGGACAGCGGACTACCCAAGTGTTAGGACTGCAGCAATGTGAGATGAAGAACATCTGGGTAGAAATAAAAGAAAAAGACACATGGTTAAGAAGTAACAAAAAATATTTAGAGGGACTGACAAAGCAGAATAGGAGAAATGTCAGAGAACAAGAAGAGGGCAACTGCAAAATGCTAAAGAAAAAAAAAGGGATTACACTGATAATATGCATGAGTTTGGAAAGGTTGGTGCAACTGTTTGATAATAACTCCAACTTTCAGCAAAATGGCTCAGGCAAGGGAAAGAAAGGGTAGTAGCCAAGATTTGGAAGCCTGTAACAAGGAAAATAATCACAGATCCTGTAGCGGTATTTGAAATATTTTGGATATTTTATGAACATCTTTATAAAGCAGAGAAATGTAAAATCAAGAAAAAGTACAAATGGAAGTGTTTATGAAAAAATAAACAGGATATGAGAATATATGAAATAAAATAGTGTATTTTAAAAAGAGGAAAAGCACCAACATCCAGGAAGAAAGCTGTGGTGGTTATTTTACCTAAAGATGGTAAAGACCACCCATCAGATCTAGCTTCATATAGACAAATTTCAATTCTAAACCATGATTATAATGAGTTGATGTCTATAATGGCTGAAAGAATGGCAAAGGTGGTGCCAAACTTGATAACCTGATAGATATGGATCAATGTGGTTTTGTGGAGGGGAGGTAAACATTTGACAGCATTAACAGAACAATGATGACCAAGAAAGAAGCAAAATGTAACAAAGTACAACTGCTGTTGGTAGGTCTTGATGCAGAGAAAGTATTTGACAGAATAAGCTGGGATTTTTTGAGCATGATAATGAAATCATTTATTTATTTATTTAGTTAACATTTGTTTGCCAGGATAGTCTGACTGGACAAGTGCCCATTTTCAGCAGACTCCTGGGGAAAAAAACTCCATAAATGTTTACAGACAGAAGAAAAATTTACAAAATAGACATTACAGAGTAGTAGCATACAGACTGTAGACTTTGCAGCAGTTAGTATACAATAAGAGGATATTACCTCTTTTGGCTGAAAATACAAGTGTACAAAATATACAATGAGAGTATACAAGAACCTGGTAGAGCATTGCAAGATATTTCACAACTGAATAAGAGTATATAAATGTTTAAGTTTGCATTCCCTGGGTAAAATAATAAGGCTAATTAGGAGGATATACGAGGGATTTTTGGTGAAAATTAAAGTGGTGCGGGTACCTTTCAAATAAGTTTTCTTTGAACAGATGAACCAGGTAGGGGGTGTCCTCTTGCTCCTTTGTGTTAATATTTAGAACCACTGGCAAAGAAAATACAGGACTCAGAAATTCAATGATATAATTGTTAGGATAATCAAGAAAGGTTAGCTTTATTTGCAGGTTATATTACTTTGCACCTGATAAAACCAGAAAAGGACATTTCAGTGCTGTGAAACTTTATGAGACAGTTTCAAGTATTTTCGGGTTACAAATTTAATGAAGATAAAATAAAGGTAACAGATGTAAGCTACGTACCCATACACAAACTGGTTCAGCAATATCCACATTTATGGGGACCTGATAAAATGAATTACTTATGAGTATGGGTTCAAAATGATTATGTTAGGGCAGCTAAGCATATGTGGGAAGGGACTAAACAAAGAATAATACAAAAAAAAAAAAAAAACAAAACAAAAGAAACTGGAAGCTCTGTTTTAAGGATATGGATATGATACAAACATTGAAAATGATTTTATTCCCTTTAGTTTTATACACAGGCCAAGCATAATCAGAGGAGAAGCTGGGGATATCGATCAATAAGGATTTTATCTAGGAGGGGAAGAGAGCAAAGACAAGTGGGATATGTTGATCCACCCAATAGGACAAGGTTGTTTAGCATTACCCGATTTAAGAGAGTATTTTTAAAGCTACACAGTTAAGGGTCTTATACAAAGAACAAGCTGAAAGCTTCAATTCAAATCGGAAAGAGATAATGAAACTGGGTGGAGACTCAAGGAATAAGGACAGACTGGGATTCTGGACGCAGACCCTTAATGAGAATAACAAAAATAAGGACAGACTGGGATTTTGGATGCAGACCCTTAATGAGAATAACAATACCCATGCAGAATATTACATTCATAAAGAAGCAGGAAGTATTCTAATAAACAAGTCAACACAGGAATGGACAAAGGAGATTCTCGCAATAGGGATGACTGCAATTAAGGGTACAGAATTGGCAAGTGGGGACTGGAATTTACTAGAGAAAGCTGGCAAAGAAACCAAGGTATTTGTATAATTAGCGAGGGAAAGGTAATAGAATGGGAACAGGCCAATAATTCATTTGGACTGCAGGCTCAAGATTGCCTTCCCTATCAAGTACTGACATCAGAGTACAGGCAAACAGAAAGGAATAGGGGGATCCCAAATGAAAGACCATCACTGGTAGAGTTTTTAGTAGAATCTAGGACATAAGCTGCTGTTAAAAAGGGATAATTAGTAGGTTGTATAAAATACTGCATGGTAACCATAAGAATCAATCAGTGTAGGTTAGGAAGGATTGAGAACAGAGATGTGAGAATATATGTATGGCTCCCAAATATGCAACTAAGTCTAAAAGAATTAGGATATCTGCTTAGAAGTGTTTGCATAGGTATTTTTATACCTCAAGCAGACTTTAAAGAATTTTTCCTCGGGTAGATTGCAAATGTTGGAGGAAAAATGTGAAAGCAAGAGGTAATCTGGAACATACTTTTTGGGAGTATAATGAGTGGGCACACTTGAAACATTTCCTGCAAACTACTCTTAACAGAAATAGTGGTAAAGAAATAGACTTAACTAATGAAATGATTGTTTGACTTGCGATACAGACTCAAAACTGCGTAGACATAGTAAGGCCTCGCTGAGTTTAATTCTGGCAGCTGCCAAAAAGTAATTACTAGAAAACGGAAATAAAAGTCTAAACCAACCATACTAAAAGTAGTGAATATAGTAACAGACATAAAAGAAGTGGAAGTGGGACCTTTAGTAAAGGGTAAGGGCAAATTGCATAGAAAATGGGAATTGTGGGAACAGCACATGCAGAATAATGCTTTAGAGCAGGGATGAGGTTTAAGGTAAGGCAGGAACTGAATGTGCTATGTAACATCAGACTGAATAACTGTACAGTAGATTACAAATGATATACAAAGTTTTCAAGTGAAAATATGTCAATGTGGTTTGCTTTCATTTATATACACGTATGATTCTTATGTCATAAGTGATAACTCAATAAAGATGTTTATTTAGATCTATGTTTTTTTCTGTCCATCTCAACAAATGGGAACTCAAACGTATTCTGGATCCTAGGCCGGCAACTTAGACTTCGGCTTAAAAAGTCGAGCTCCTCCCCTCTCCCATAATGCACTATTAGCCACTCTACCCTCAAATCCCATTTTCCCCTTAAATATATTATAATTAGCCACAATATGAGCAGAATAGTACCTAACAGACAAAAGATCGTAACCACATAGGGCAATCAGACTGGGTTATAACCAAGGCAGGCTCCAGGAAGGTCCAACGCCAGTCCAGAAGGAGCAATAAAACAGTGACAGTTTGGTACGGTGCCTGAGGACAGGGATGTTGAGACAGATGCAAAAATACAACACAAATTTAATTTAGTTTTATGGCAAGTATATAACTTTCCTATCAGATAATTTTCTGCATGTCTTAACACATGGAACAAAGCCTCCAGCTAGAAAATCCCTAGGTGGCACTTTGGAAGGATATTCCAGAGAACGGTAGAGACAAAAACAGCTCTAGAACTGGACTGAAGGTCGAGCTTGTAATAAGAAACTAATGTATGTACTTTGGACCATGTAGCTTCTGCACAGATATCAGCTAAAGGGACACTGTTAAAGAAACTGTAGAAGTTGCTAACACTCTGGTAGAATGTGCCTGTGGATTAGAATGCACTGATCATCCCTTAGACTGACAGATGAAAGTAATAAATTCCAACAGCTACCTGGGCAAGGTAACATCAGAAACACTGAAAATGAACATTGCTTCAGAAAAGGAAATGAATAGTTGATCACTTTTTCTAAAGTCTTTTGTACAGTGTAAATAAAACCTAAACTAACGAACATCTAAGGAATGAAGGAGATGTTCCACTTTATTTGAAAAACTGGGAACAAAAACCAATCTATATATCAATTAGTTTTAAGTTGATCTCTGATGCCACCTTGATAATGAAACACGAAATTCCCAAAGGCTGCAAATCCAGTAAATCCAATAAAACCTCCGCTCGGACAGTGAGGATAACACCAGATTTTATTCACAGTTCAAAAACACGAAAACCCAAGTCAGGTTAAGCGCTTTCATCCGCAATACAGGCAGATTTCATCAGAACCAGTGACTGTAACTTAATACACTCCTTATAAAGCGTTTTAGGCGCCAAAAAATTAAATGAGACAATTAAAACAATTAAAACAATTAATACAATTAATGCAAAGGTCTAATGTATAACTAACATATTTTAAATACATATCCTAAAAGTAAGGCAATGACTTATTTGATGCATTTTAACATACCTAAATGCACTAGCCAACAATAGTAAAAGCTGTCAAGAAAAAGTGATAATATAAAAGGAATACAGTATCCGTGTTAAGTAGATGTGATAAATATAATAAATATAAATACATTGATGAATTGGTGATTTATAAAATGTAATGAGGTCAATAATCAATTTACAATATGATGAATTCAGATACAATATAAATATAAATCTAGTATCAAAATATTTAAATAAAATAGTATCAAAATATTTGAATAAATATCAATAAATATATAAAAATTTGAAAATATTAAAAAATGTTTAAAATATTAAAAAACAGGACCCTAAAAATGCTTTGAGTAAGCATATTTTAGATAGAGGTCCCGAGCATTCTTTCCTTTTTAGTATTATTGACCACATAAGCCACACTGCTCTAGGGGGTAATTGGAAAACATATCTTGCCTTGTTGGAAAGTAAGTGGCAAATATTATGTGACGCCACAACTTATCCTGGGCTTAATGATTTTATCAGTATTAAACCTTTTCTTTTATTAGATGCTTAGTTCAACAAATATGCCACAATATTTTAAACATTTTTTAATATTTTCAAATCTTTATATATTTATTGATATTTATTCAAATATTTTGATACTATTTTATTTAAATATTTTGATACTAGATTTATATTTATATTGCATCTGAATTCATCATATTGTAAATTGATTATTGACCTCATTACATTTTATAAATCACCAATTCATCAATGTATTTATATTTATTATATTTATCACATCTACTTAACACGGATACTGTATTCCTTTTATATTATCACTTTTTCTTGACAGCTTTTCTATTGTTGGTTAGTGCATTTAGGTATGTTAAAATGCATCAAATAAGTCATTGCCTTACTTTTAGGATATGTATTTAAAATATGTTAGTTATACATTAGACCTTTGCATTAATTGTATTAATTGTTTTAATCGTTTTAATTGTCTCATTTAATTTTTTGGCGCCTAAAACGCTTTATAAGGAGTGTATTAAGTTACAGTCACTGGTTCTGATGAAATCTGCCTGTATTGCGGATGAAAGCGCTTAACCTGACTTGGGTTTTCGTGTTTTTGAACTGTGAATAAAATCTGGTGTTATCCTCACTGTCCGAGCGGAGGTTTTATTGGATTTACTGGATTTACAGCCTTTGGGAATTTCGTGTTGCAGTCGCTGGTCAGCGTTTTTTGACCTTGATAATGAAGGCTGAGTTGGTCCTGATGAAAACCCTGTCCTTACGAAAAATCAAAAGCAGGCATTTGCACACCACCACCTACAATTCAGAGTCTCCTGGCTGAAGTGATAGTCACCAGAAACAATGCCTTCCATGAAAGAAAATTTAAATCTGCAGAAGTTGTTGCAGGTTCAAACTGCGCCTTAGAATGACTAAAAAAAAACAAAAAAAAAAATAGAAATTCACCAAGGAGGAAGGGGATCGCTCGTTGAAGGTATCAAGAGAGAGACAACTTTTTAAAAAAAAGCTTTTAATAACCTACCTTAAGGAAGCAATGGGAGCATGCTGCTCTCCAACATGAAAGTTAGAAATGGCAGCCAAATGTACTTTAATCATAGAATAACTAGCCCCTTTATAAAAGAAACCCACCAAAAAAGTCCAAGCAGAAGCCATGGGAATGGATCTGACCCTTTAGAACTGCATCAAAATAATGAACCTTCTTCACCTTCTCCTATAGGTCTTCCTAGTGAAGGCTTTTGGGATGATGTGAGAATCTGTATAACTCTGGAGGAGAGTCACATTTTTGGCCATCATCAGAACTGGAGAAACCAAGAGTTCTGATTAAGTAATTTGATGTCCACGTGAGGCTTGCCAGAGGGGTGAGAAATCACATACAGCCTTACAAGACTATCTGCAAATATATAGAGCTGAGTATATTTTTCTGTATTATAGAGCTAAATTGTTGCTTAGATATCTGTTGTCTTAGTGTTCTGCAAATATACAGAGATCAGTATATATTTTTGGGTTTTATAATTTGCACTCTGATTCCTCACATCTCTGTTGAAACTTTCTCTCCCCCCCCCCACCCCCTCATTGTGGTTTCTATTGCTTCTGTGTTGTTAACTCAAGGTTCCCTTAATTTGAACTGTTAATAGCAGCAGACTGCATTTAAAGTGGAACAGCCTTACAAGACTATCTGCAAATATATAGAGCTGAGTATATTTTTCTGTATTATAGAGCTAAATTGTTGCTTAGATATCTGTTGTCTTAGTGTTGTGCAAATATACAGAGATCAGTATATATTTTTTGGGTTTTATAATTTGCACTCTGATTCCTCACATCTCTGTTGAAACTTTTCCGCACCCCCCTCCCTGTTGTGGTTGCAGTTTAAATTTGGCGGCTTTTGCAGTGCCCGGCCCACTGTAGATTTGATCTAGGACACTCCCCCAGTCCCATCTCTTTACCACATTCTACCTAATAAACCCTTTCTGCACTTGCTTTTAGTCCTTTTTAATTTAATTACATTTTTTCAAACTGTGTGTGGGCTAATATTGCTACATACTCAAGTGTGCCAGCTTGCACTGCATGCGAATTGTTTTTATTACTGTTTTTGCTACTTTTCTGAAAAAAATAAATAAATTGTAAGCCTGTTTCCTACCTTTCCTGTAATTAGTGTTCCAGATACAGATTTGCTGTATCCAGGACTATTTGTAAGCTTCTGAGCCCCCAAGCCTTTCTGTGTTGGAGGGAAGCCTTCTAGCTGATCAGTGGGAGTGGTAAGCACTAGGTAACCCGTCTACCACATAAGGAGTGGTTCTGGCCCAGAATTTGTAGTTATTGGTCGTTTGGGCGGTCTTCCATCTCTCTCAACTTTCTGATTTGAAGGCCTGCATTTGCACTTGTTTCTGTCCTGTAACTCCTGGGCCCATCTCATATGCACACTCAAAAAAAATTCTGCTTTTACTGTATTTGTGTTTCTTCCTACTTTATTTTGCTTTTGGTCATCTTAAAAGTACTCAATTGTATTTACTACTGCTTGGTGTAACTCATTCTAAGCCTTTTAGTTTAAGCACCTGGGCTTCAGACCAGTTGTTTTACATTAGGAAGGTTTGTGGTTTGCACTGTGGTGCAGGACAGGTAGCTTACATCCTTCTAAGTTGGGAACTGCTGATTGAGGGCTCAGTGTCTGTTATTCTAAAAGTGTATTAATTCAGTTTTAAGCACTTGGGCTTCAGGCTAGTTATTTTACATTAAAAGGGTTTGTGGTCTGCACTCTTGTGGGAGGAGAGGAGAGGCTGGACTCTGCCCTTCTAGCTGGGAATTTCTGGTCAAAGGCTTATAGTGCCTGCATATCTAAACTGCTTCTTACTGAAATTGGTACACCTTGTTTGCTGTAGCATAGACTAGATCCAGGCCTGCTGAATCTAGCTTTGTTTGTAAAACCTGAGCACTAATCCAGGAATTCTTTAAAGTATTCAATTGTATTTATTACTGCTTGGTAGTAACTTGATTAAAGTGTAGCTATCATTCTAAGTCTTTTGGATTAAGCACTTGGGCTTCAGACCAGTTGTTTTACATTAGGAAGGTTTGTGGTCTGCACTATGGTGGCAGGACAGGTAGCTTACATCCTTCTAAGTTGGGAACTGCTGATTGAGGGCTCAGTGTCTGTTATTCTAAAAGTGTATTCATTCTGGTTTAAGCACTTGGGCTTCACTCCAGTTGTTTTACATTAAGAAGGTTTGTGGTCTGCACTGTAGTGGCAGAACAGGTAGCTTACATCCTTCTAAATTGTGAACTGCTAATTGAGGGGTCAGTGTCTGTTATTCTAAAAGTGTATTAGTTCTGGTTTAAGCACTTGGGCTTCAGGCCAGTTATTTTACATTAAGAAGGTTCGTGGTCTGCACTCTTGTGGGAGGAGAGGCTGGACTCTGCCCTTCTGAGCTGGGAATTTCTGGTTAAAGGCTTATAGTGCCTGCATATCTGAACTGTTTCTTACTGAAATTGGTACATCTTGTTTGCTGTAGCATAGACTAGATCCAGGCCTGCTGAATCTAGCTTTATTTGTATGCTGCTTGTTATTTCCCGGAAACGCTAATTCCACCTAAAACGCGGCTTTTCAGCGCTTCTGTGGATCCCTATTGATATCTGCATTGCTTACTGTACTTATTTCCTTGTTTCACTTGAAAGAAAGTTACTGTTTGTCGTTTTTGCATTTAAGTTACCTGTAACACATTGCATTTAAGTTACCTGGCACTTGCTCACTAAAGCAATTATACAAGTCAGCACTAAAATATTAAAAGCACTACACCCTCACAAACTCCCATTGAGTACCTCGTTCCCCAGTGGCCCTTTTTTTCAATTATAAAGGAATTCCCAATACTATTCTAGCATGTCCAAAGGTCAGTTGTCAATCTCCTCTCCGGTCCAGCTGGTGAATCTGGGAATCTTGAGGCAATGTTACAACTGCCTCATGTACACAGACAACCCTCTCCTCCTCCCAACAAATTCCAACACATGTGAGAGACGCAACCATATAGCCATACTGGAGGCTAAGCTCTCTCAACTCAGTACTGGCGAAACCAGTCAGGAGGAGAAGGAAACCACACTCACTACAATTCCAGTCTCACATAGACCTAGCACGACAGCAAACCAAACACATAAACACACAAAAACATACTTGGAGGCTCTAAATAAAAATCTGCCTAAGCAGCAGAGACCTCCAAAGCAGACACCCAAGCAACCGCTACCCCAAAACAAAACACGTGCAACACATACCTCACAAAGCCAGTGTGCCGAACAGTCACAGCCCTTAAGGCTAAACAACACACCTGATACACTTGTAACAGGTGACTCTATCGTCACGCACACTGACGTCCCGCTCACCAGGCTGAACAAGGAGAAGGTCACTGTGAGCTGCCTGTCGGGCGCTAGGATCCACCACATAACACAAGCACTCAGGTCACTCCAAGGCAAGTACAAACATGACTCAGTCATTGTCCATGCTGGTGTGAATGACCTGAGACGTACCTCCCTGGACTACATGAAAACAGACATAGAGGAGCTCTCTGAGCATATAGCCCAGGCCGGTATGACCCTGACCTTGAGTAGCATCTTACCCTCACCAAGAATGATGCCACAATATGAAGACAAGATGACCAATTTCAACAATTGGCTTAAGTATTGGTGTCATTCAAAGGGGATCCAATGCCTGTCAGCCTGGGATGACATGCTCGACAAGCCACAATGCTTCGCTACGGATGGCTTACACCTGTCACCTCTGGGCTTTCGGATATTGAAAAAGGCTCTTGCTACCCCCATACTGCCTTTTTTAGGCAAGGCTCAAAAGACAAACCCACCTCCATAGGTATCACAATGAATAAGAAACTAAGAGTAATGCTACTCAATGCCAGAAGTCTAAACCTCAAGATGCACGCACTCAAAACTCTCCTTAGCATGGAGAACATCGATATCTGTGCAGTAACAGAAATCTGGTTCAATGCTCCCGAAAGCACCCCAGCATTACCAGGTTATACCTCATACCATGCTTTTCGGCCCCAAAACTTGGACCGTACCACAAAAAGAGGGGGGGGTATCAATATTCGTCAAAGATACCCACACCTCCAGGTTGGTGGCACAGCATGAAGCATCAGAGACTATCCATGTGCAACTAACAGTGGGTAAAACTGCCTTCCAGTTTATAGCCTGCTACAGACCACCCTCCCAAACCCAGGAAACCCACTCAGCCTTCCTGAGAACACTGGAAAATATGAAGGTCTCTCCAAACACCATTATATTGGGCGACTTCAACTACCCAAACATAGACTGAGAGCATTACTCTAGCTCCAACACCCTAGCCCAAAGGTTCCTAGGATTTATAAACTCAAATGCTATGGAACAACTTGTTACCACTCCCACAAGAGGGGAAAACATACTGAACCTGATCATCACCAACATGGGGACTCTATGCTCCAGACCAGAAGTGTATCCCTCAATGGTAAGATCAGACCATAAACTAATCTCACTGGATAATCACATCCCGACTCCACCCCCTGCCCTGAAAACCACAGTGAAAAACTTCTCTAAAGCAAATTTCACACTCCTCAAAACTGAGGTGGAATCCTTCAAAGCCCCGGGCCTGTGGAAAAAATGGCCCAGACCGCAGAATCCTTTATAAACGCATTCTATGAACACCTTCAGGAATGCATGGATCACGCAATCCCAAATAAAACCAAGACCCAATCCTCCAAAGGCAGGCGTCCTGTCTGGTGGACCCCAGCCATAAACAAACTATACAATAGAAGGAGGAAGCTACTACATGATAGAGCAAAATCCCAAAAAGGGAAGGCATCTCTGATCAGTATTAGCAAAAAAACTACGGGCACTCATAAAATCGTCTAAGGCCAGCTTCGAGAGAAAAATTGCACAGGACACTAAGGATAATTACAAGGCTTTCTTTAGTTATGTTAGGAACCTGGGTGGGAATTCCCAGATATGCTCAGAATTAGTCCAAAATGACAAAAAATACACCGAACCCACAGACATTGCCAACATCCTAGCTGACAGGTTCAGCACAAACTCCCCCCCCCCTCCCCACCACAAGGGCAAATATTTATCCCAGCAGAGTGCTGCCCTCTTGACATCTCAGATGCTCAGGTAAGAGCTACCCTCTCCAAAGCAAAAAACACAGCATCAATGGGACCAGACGGTGTCCCGGGCTGCATCCTACATGAACTCCAAGAAGAGCTAAACCCAAACATAAAACTACTGTTCATTCTCAGCCTTACTACAGGATATGTACCCAAAGAGTGGCGTACAGCAACAGTGGTCCCTCTCCACAAAGGTGGTGCCTCAACGGATCCTGGAAACTATCGCCCCATAAGCCTGACTAGCTTGGTCTGCAAAGCTATGGAAAGGATCATCATGGACCTCATAAATAAAGATATTGGGGACCTAAAAACAATGGATCCTACCCAGTTTGGCTTTGTTAAGGGCAGATCCTGCCTCTTAAACCTGGATGATTTCTTTGAAACTGTCACCAAGGCCATTGACGAGAGGAAGGTGGTCCACACAGCCTACCTGGACCTCGCAAAAGCCTTCTATACAATACCCCACTCGGGCATTGTAGATAAGCTCACCAGCTTAAATATAAACCCCTATGTCACTAGATGGGTTGCAAACTGGCTCAAGGACAGAACCCACATGGTTAGAATTGCTGGAGCCATGTCAGACTCCAAACCAGTTACAAGTGGCATCCCACAAGGCTCATTCCTGGGACCTCTCTTGTTCGGTATATATTTCTCGGAGGTACAGGCCAAAACGGAAGGACTGTGGCTGACCAAGTTCGCAGATGACTGCAAACTGGGTGCCATAATCGACTCTCCAGCCGACACAAGCATCCTCCAAAAGGGCCTCATAGAAACAGACAACTGGTGCCAGAGCCATGGCCTCAAGCTAAACGCCAAAAAGTGTATAGTCATCCCCTTTGGCAAAAACAAAGTGCCCACAAATTACCACATAGGTGGTAATCCATTAAGTACAGAAGAAGTAATTAGGGACCTGGGGACCCAAGTTGATAGCAATCTCTCATTTGACAACCACATGGCCAAAGTGGTTAGAAAAACATTTTATATAGCCCACCTAATCATGAAGGGATTCACATCTAGATCAGGGGAGGTGATCGTGCCTCTTTACTCATCCCTTATCAGGCCCATAATTGAGTACAATGCCCCTTTCGGGATGTACCTTACCAGACACCTGCAGCAACTGGAAAGACCCCAAAAGTACCTCATCAAGAGGATCAAAGGGCTCAAACAGATGCCATATGCTGCCCGGTTAAAGAAACTCCAGCTCTACTCAGTGGCATACCGCCTGCTCAGAGGCAATCTGTGCCTGACGTATAAAGCCATGTCCAACCCGGAATTAATGGACATGCTGCACCTCAGAAAATCCAAATCCCATCGAGCTAAGCGCTCGAAAGACTTGAACCTCAGCACTGAAATAAATAGGACATGCTGGGAGGGACAGATTCATAACCCAGAGGCTCCCTTCACTCTGGGATAAAATCCCAGTCCAGGTTAGGCAGAGTCCCTCATTGACTCTCTTCAAGAGGAATCTTGATGAGTGGATGGGAGATCGTAGGTTTACCCCGGGTATCACTTGTGTCACTGTTAGACAGAGGCACAATATACTAACCTCGAAAAAGGGCATATCAAAATTAATTTAAAATGGGTAGCGAAAGCCAAACACACTCCGGCTAGGCTTATAAATGCCCTAGGGCAGATAGCCTAGTATGAACCTATGAACCTATGAATTAAGCACTCTGGCAGGTAGACCAACTGAGGCAGAATGAAGTGGAACCAAACCCGTCAGGGCCAAAAGAGGAAAATGAGAATCACATTTGCCTTGCATCAGGCCACTTTCTAAAGAAACTTGACTATGAATATAGTAGGTAAGCATAGACAAGTCTTGGAAGTCAAGTACAGACTACAGCATCCTTCGGATATTGTCCCTCCTGAGGGATCAAGACAGAAACACTGCTGCACTTGGTGTTGGGCAGGGCTGCAAACAGGTTGCAGCAAGGTCAGCCCCAGCAGATGAAAATCTTCGATGTGACAGATTGACTGAGGGACCACTCATGTAGAAAAGGAATGGACCCACTCAATTTGTCTGCTACGATATTGGACCTGCCTGAGCCATGCATCAAGATAAGTAAGCAATAGGAAGACATTGCTCACTGCCACACCCTCATTGCCTCTCAACATAACGGATATGACTGGATTTTGCTTTTTTTGTTGATGTACCAAACCACAGAAATGCTGCTGATCTGTACTGGTAACAGACCCATGGGGGGACAATCCTGTAACTCCGTAAAGTAAGGAGAACTGCCTGCATCTCCAACACATCAATGTGAAGACTGGGCTCGATCTGAGACCAAGTACCTTGGATCATCCTCACTTCAAAATGCTCCACCCACCCTTGAGGGAATGTGCCTACTGTCAAAGTGGCCTCTGGCAGGTAAAATGCATAGGGACATCCCAAGACAGCAAATGTGGGAGTCATCCAGCATGTCATGTACTTTATGCAGATCCTGATGAGCTTTATGGGATGCTGCATCAATTATGACAGCCAAGACCACTGGACAGAATACAGTCTACTGAAGTACTCTCATGTAAAGTCTGGCCTGTGGCACTAGACTAACAACAACTGCCATGGAACCTAACAGTCAAAGAATCAGGTAGGCCAGTAGGTTCTGGTGATGCAAGACCTGAACAGCCTAAAGATTCAGCGATGACAGCCTGGACAGAGGAAGCCTGGGTTTATCTGTTCTGGTTTCCAAGGGCATCCCATAAACTCAAATGTCTGAATTAGTTCCAGTTTAGATTTTTTTTTTTAAATTTACAGTAATCCTCAAGGAACAGCACAAATGGAGTAAGGAGTCTATTGCATGAATTAGTGAATCCCTTGAAGAGGTCATGATGAGCCAGTTGTCTAAATATGAGAACACCTGGAATCCCTGCAACCTTAGCTACAGAACTTCCACTTTCATGTAGTTGGTGAACACCCAGGGGGAGTGGGGGCTGTGGTAAGACCAAAGGGCAGTGCTCTGAACTGGAAGTGACAGGCTCTCAGCCAAAAGCGGAGGAAACTTCTGGACTGCCTGGCTATTTTGATGTAATAGTATGCATCTTGTAGATCCACTAAGCACATCCAGATATCCTTCCTCGGCAGTTTGCTGAAGTCCAAAATTGGTCTTTGTTTCCTGTTCTTTTTTGCTGTTAAAATGAACCATGAGTAGATACGAGATCCTCTGTGGTTTTGTGGAACCTCCTGGATTACTCTCTTTCCTAGCAGTTTTGTTATTACTATTGCCCTTCTTTGTCAGTGTAGAACATCTGGAAGGATCTTTTTTATGTCTTCTGAAAGGATGAGAAGAAAACGTAATAGCCTCTGGTTATTTCTATCAACACCCAGGAGTCAGTGGTGATGACCTTTTAGGCTCGTGAGTGACATACTAAGCACCCTCTCCTCCACCCCGACTTCCAAACATTAAGGAAGGTCCTCTGAGCCCTTGGTTATGCTGTCCAATTCTGCTGCTAAGGTTGATGTCCATTAAAATTCCTCCCACTGCACCAGGAACCTTGTCACCAAAAGCATCCTGGTTAAAATTCCTTTGAACGTAGGCCCAATTAAGGTGGACCCACTGAAAGGGGAATTGATGAAGGATGTCTTGAAACATTTTACAAAATCAAAAAGAGTTGTATCCAGGCATGATGGCAAATAGTAAAGGCTAGTGATAACTCCTCTAGCCATATCATCTGCTGCATTAGAAAAGTGCATGCTGACATTAGTTGCAGACTGTGTGGTCACCAGCTAAGTTTCTAAAAACCTACATATCTCCACTGATGTGAGATCTGCAAGGAATTTAGAAACTTCCTTCATTAAATCCCTCTCCAGTCTCATGAAATGGGCCATATAATTCAGTACTTGCAAGGCAAAGTTTGCTAAAGCATGCACACACTTTCCAAACCTGTCCAACACCCTGGATTCTCTCTTAAGAGAGTGGGCAGTTGAATTCTTCTCCAAACGTTCCATTTTAGTGGCAGTGGCCACCACAATGGCATCCATTGCTGGTCCCTTACTCTAATTTCAGGGCAGTAGAATTTTGACAGATTTTCATGGTATTGGTTCTACCACGTTCAGTTCCTTACACACCCATTGGGAAACCAAATCCGCTAAACAGTTTACCTAGGATATCAACCAGGTCAAAGATGGGCCTGCAATGAAGGCCTCAAGGAACACAAGACTCCTCCAGAGAAAGGGCATCAGTGGACCAACCTCCTCTCTAATTTCAAATGCTTGCCAAATGAGACATCATCTTGGGGAGATCTGAGGGACCCTTCCCCTTCATCGAAGTCAGTGTCTTCAGTTAAAGATTCATTGGGGAATCTAAAAGTCTCCTTATGCATAAAGGAACATTCCTGTCCATGGGAATGAAAAAGCATGTTTCTTCCAGGCCTGCTCTCAATGAGTCCTGGAGCAGAATTTGTTCAGTCGTCTGTTTTGAAAACAGGTAAATAGATCTACTTAAGGTGTTTCCCCACAGCTGGATCAGTTCCTGAAGACCCCCTTGTACAATTCCCACTCAGGAGGGTCTGTCATGACCCTACTCAGCTTTTCTGTCACTATGTTTTGCTCTGACAAAATGTAGGATGATTGTGGGTTAATGAGTGTTGAACAGCTACCTCCCAAGCCATCATTGCTAGTATGCACAAAGTCTATGACGTACGCACATCATTATGGTGTGGTCTGTAATCTCTTGCAGAGGTCCTAGAGAAGACAGATGTAGAGATTTTAAGGCATGGATCACAGCCTGAAGCCATCCCTGCCCAACTAAAATACTTTTCCACTATAAATGTTTCTTTTAAAAAATGAAAAGTTTACATAAAGCTAAAACTGCAGTCCCTGACAGTTAATTTCTGATATTAGAAACAGAAACCATTAAGCTTAAGTAAAAGTAAATATTTAAAAATGCAAATATAAATAGCAAATATTTTTATGCGGAAGGGCTCCCTAAAGGGAACTTATCTGCCAAACAGGAGATGAAGGCCGGTTATTGCTTTTGTTAAGCCTCTGAGATGCTTCTTCATGAGGCAGCAAGAAAGTACTAAAGATTTTACAACTGAACTTCTGATTTTCCCTCCTCGTGGCTGTCCAATCAGCAGTCAGAGTGGAAGTGAGGGAGGAATCCACAGCTTTTAGAAGTTAGCTGGTTGCTGTGTCAGTGGCAGGACACAACCAATATAGCCTAAACACTACTGCAGCAGTGGGGATGATGAACATCACTGGTTACAAGACTTCCATCTCTCTTGAATAGTTGTGTACAAGCTAGGAAGACTCAGGAACTAACTTCATTAGACGCATTTCTGCCATAATAGTTTTGGAACATTATCTCATAAATTAAAGCAGTTACTGAAAGTATAATGAAACAGTCAATGACTAAAGTTGCCGAAAAATGCTTTCTTAATTGATGACTAATCCAGTCAAATCAAATCCTCAATGCTCATAATGCATATAATCCTTCTGGAACAGTCTTAAGAGCAGATTAAACATTAACACACACACACATTAAATCCAATGTCTCATTAGTTCTCTTTCATGCCTAAAAATCACAAGATGGTATAAATTCACTGGTAATAGATGCATCACTGAAAGGTCATCTAAAAGGTCAGTTACCTCTGCTGTAATTCTACGTGAAATAATTCTGACTGTCCACTTACCAGTACGAATAATGTTCCTAAGCAGTGTTCTGGGAGTTTCATTTTCAAACTCGTCCTTGCTTGTTTTAGGAAGCACAACAGGAAACACCTTCTTTGGTTTGTAAGTTTTACTGGCAGACTTTTTTTTTGGTGCATTAAGGGGACCCTGTACCAAAAATTACAAATTATTATTTTATGCAAATATACAGTTAGCATACAATAAATACTAATCCAAAACAATGTAAACCTTAAAGGGTCAAAACAAGCTAAGGGTGGTGCTCATAATTAACTTAGTAGCACCACAGTGCATGCTGCTCAAATAGCACAAGCTGTGATTCTCCAAAACAATACTTTTCACAATCATGCACAATCTGCATGCAACTGAATCATATTAGTCTCTAATTTACATAAAAAGTAGTTATGTACCTACCACAACGTTCCATGTTAGTTGTCTTCATCTCGCCTTCCTTCTTGCTGTTTGGGTTCAGAGCGGATCCTCGGCTCCAACTCGGCCATCTTCTATAACTTGAGAGCTGTTTACTGGCTCGAAGCTACCCGTTATCCCAGAATGCCCAGCGTCAGCTACCCAGATCTTGTTTGTGATAGCGCACACTAGACATTAGTAGAGTAACCAGTTACTAAAACTAGTTGTCCAATACACCAAAACAAGGAAAGAGTTATAGATTTACGTGGCATGTGAAGTAATAAAAGATACTCAGCCAGTGAAAACAAAAGGGAACTCCTCACAATCCTCTAGGACGGGGGAAGGAGGGGAGAACGCAAGAAAGAAGGCGAGATGAAGACAACTAACATGGAACGTTATGGTAGGTACATAACTTCTTTATGTTAAGTTGTCTATCTCGCCTTCGTTCTTGCTGTTTGGGACAGCGTCCCTAGCACCTAAAATCCCAGGTGGCTCATTGGAACAAACTCTTCAGAACAGTAGAACCAAAGGAAGCCCTGCTCCGGGAGACCATATCTACCTTGTAATGAGAGATAAAAGTGTGGGGGTTTGCCCAAGTGGCAGCTGCACAGACTGCGTCTATGGGCAACCTAGACTGAAACGCTACAGAGGTGCTAATGCTCTAGTGGAATGACCTTTTGGTTTAGCTGGTAGCTCTTTATTTCGTAATTGATAAATAAAGGCAATAGTATCAGATAACCATCTGGATAAGGTCACTTTAGAAACTGGAAGACCTTGTTTGTTGAAAGCATAAGAAATAAATAACTGGTCTGACTTTCTTAGTTCCTTAGTTCTATGGAGGTAAAAATGCAATTGTCTGTGTATATCCAGTTGGTGGAGCTTGTATTCTGCCTTGTTGCTGTGATTAGGAAAGAAAATTGGGATATCTATGGATTGATTTACATTGTTCTCTGAGCAGACTTTAGGAATAAAGGATGGATTGGTCCTCAGAGAAACTCTGTCCTTGTGAAACACCAGGTAAGGAGGACGAACACATAGTGCTTGAAGTTCTGAGACACGTCTAGCTGAAGTGATAGCAACCAGAAAAAGTGTCTTCCAAGAAAGAAATTTTAAAGGGCACGATGCTGCCGGTTCAAAGGGAGGCAAAATTAAGGAGGCTAAAACTAAACTGAGATACCAAGGAGGGGGAGGATATCTAACTGGGGGTCTAAGAAGAGATGTTCCTTTCATAAAGGTTTTGCAGAGCTTATGAGACATTATGCTAGAATTAAACATACCGATATGAAAATCAGAAATGGCAGCTAGTTGTACTCTAATGGTAGCGGAAGCCACACCAGAATGAAAAAGCTGTGTTAGAAATCCAATAATTTCATGGATTGAGGCTGAGAAAGGATCCAAATTTCTAGATTCTGCCCAGTAAGAAAACCGTTTCCATTTACTAGCATACATTTTCCTTGTAGTAGACTTATGTGAGGAAACAATAATATCACGGACTGCTGGGGAGATACTGGAAAGCCTGGCTAAGGTTGGAAGTGGAGTAACCAAGCTGTGAGCTGGAGAGTTTGAAGGGATTGGTGCAACCCACCTGATTGGTGAATCAGCAGATCTGGGAACTGGGTCCAGAATCCACGCTTGATCCAGAAGGTGGAGGTGTAGGAACGGGAACCATATTTGTCGAGGCCAATATGGGGCAATGAGGATCATTTTGCAACCCAACGATTTTGCTTTCTGTATGAGTCTTGGAATTAGGGGAAAAGGGGGAAAAGCATAAAGAAGTCCCCAAGGCCAATCGTGGACTACAGCTTCTCTGGGTCTATGACCTGGAAGAGGAAGCAGGGAGAACTAGCTGCTGCATTTGTTGTTGAGAGGAGTGGCAAATAGGTCTCAGCAAGGCTGTCCCCATTTGCGGAAGATAAGATCCGCAACTTCCTGATTCAGAGACCACTTGTGAGGTATGAGGATAGCTCTGCTGAGCCTGTCCGCTATAACGTTGGATTTCCCAGGGATGTGAGTTACTATCAGAAAACGTTAGGAGGAAAATGCCCATTGCCACAGTCTGAGTGCTTCTCGACATAAGGGGTAAGACTTGGTCCCGCCCTGTTTGTTGATGTACCACACCACTGACATGTTGTCCGTTTGGACTGCAATGGTCCCGAAAGGAAGAGAGTCTTGAAGGACTTGCAACGTTAGGAGAACCGCTCCCATTTCTAGGACATTGATATGCAGATGGTACTCGTGAGGTTGCCAAGTGCCTTGAACTGTCCTGCCTAGATAATGCCCCCCCACCCTATCAGGCAGTTGTCCGTGGTCACTGTGGCTACCGGAGGGGATTGTATGAAGGGACTGCCCTGAATTACTAGTGGGGAGACCATCCACCAAGAAAGGTACCTTTTGCATATTTCTGTGATCAGGATCATGTGAGACATGGGTAGTTCCTGGAAAGACCACTGCATGAAAAGAAGCCACTGAAGGATTCTCATGTGGAAACGCGCTAATGGGACAAGAAGAATTGCAGCTGCCATGGATCCTAGAGCTTGCAGGACATGTCTGACTTGAACCCTTTTGCTCTGCATTAGAATTAACACTTGTTGACGAATGGTGGAAACTCTTCCCTGTGGTAATCTTGCAAACATTTCTTTTGTGTTTAATTCTGCTCCTATGTATGTAATAGGCTGACAGGGCAACAAGACAGATTTTTCGAAGTTTACTGTAATGCCTAGTTTAGTGCATGATGTGATTGTATAATCCCGTGCCTCTAAGAGTTGATGCCTGGTGGTAGCAGTCAGGAGCCAGTCGTCTAGATAGGGAAATACCTGGAATCCTTGACGCCTCAGGTGAGCCGTGACTACTGCCATACACTTGGCGAACACCCTGGGGGCTGAGGTGAGACCAAAGGGCAGAGCTCTGAACTGGTAATGACTGGCCCCTACTCGGAAGCGAAGAAATCTCCTGGAGCGTTTGTCCATCTTGATATGGTAGTATGCGTCCTGAAGATCTATGGAGCACATCCAATTGTCCTGACCCAGAAAGGGGAAAATGGACTGCAGTGTCACCATCTGGAACTTTTCTTTTTGTACAGATTTGTTCAATCTGCCGAGATCCAGTATAGGTCTCCAGTCCCCTGTCTTTTTTGGTACTAAAAAGAATCTTGAGTAAGTTCCGGATCCTAGTTGGTCTGCGGAGACTTCTTGAATGGCTCTTTTTTCTAGCAGTCTTGAAACTTCTGTGACTGCCTGATCCCTTGGATTGGGTGGGACATCTGGGATGGGCTTTTTGGATTCTATGGGGAATTGATGGAAGGGAATTTTGTAACCTCCGGATATGATGGATAGTACCCATCTGTCTCTTGTTATATTTTGCAAGGCTTTTGGGTACAGCGAAAGTCTTCCAGTCAGGCAACCCTTCAGGGATGCTGGAAGGATTTTGGCAGAGAAAGTTTATCTATCACCCTGGTTTTGCGATCCCCCTTTGCCACGAGGGCGGCGTCTGTTATTGTTGTTTCCCCCTCTGCCTCTGGTGGAAAAATCACCACGTGCGTCCAGCAAGGGTCCCTGGGATTTTCGGAACCACATCTTTCCACTCTTCTGACCCTTAGTATAAGGTCTGGAAGGAGTGGAAAAACGGACTCCCACGGCAGAGAGAGTCTTGCCTTCCTGCTCACACCTGCTCAACATGTCTTTCACCTGAGACCCAAAGAGAAAAGAGCCATCAAAGGGAGTATTGGTGAAGGACGCTTGAAAGGGTTCCGCAAATTGACACAGCCGCATCCAAGCATGTCTCCTGAGAGACACGCCTGTCCCTGCGGCTCTGCTCGCTCCATCGGCTGCAAAGGAAATCAGCTTCATGGAGGAGTTAACAATGGAATTAAGAGAAGCTACTTTGACTGGTGCTCCCTCAGCTGTAGGATCTTGAAGGGTATCTCCAAGCTCTTTCAGGAGATCCCTTTGAAGATGTGTAAAATGGCATAGATAATTCAGGGACCTCATTGAAAAGGTCGCTGAAGCAAACATTTGCTTCCCATATCTGTCCATTGCCCGAGACTATTTGCTCGGAGGATGAACAGATGAAGAGGTCTCTGCTAACTCTTTCTTGGTGGCTGCTGCTACCATCATGGCATCAACGGGCATATCTTTGGAGAGGAACTGCTTGTCCTGGGGGACCGTAATTTATTTATTTGGTCTCCTCGGAGTAGGTTTCACAGAATCTGGAGCTGACCAAGCCTTTCGAGCCACTACAGATATGAGTGGATCGAAAGGAGGAGATGCCCAGGAGGTGGAAAGTCGGGAACCGAATGCATCCAGTTATACAGACTCGTCCTCGGTACAGGCTAGGGAAGTCCAGTCCCTCCTTTGCCTAAGCATTTCAAAGATGTCCAAAAAGAAAACATCTTCAGAGGGAGACCTTGGGGACCCTTCAGATTCATCCATGTCTGTATCTGAAGTGACAGACTCAGGGGAGTCTGCGTGCTTCCTCTTGCACTTATTCTTCCGGGGAGCCTCCTCCAAGTGATCAGGGGAGGCTTCAGAAGAAGAGGGATCACCCAATGGGGTGTCCTGGGGCATAGGTTCCCTACACTTGGGGTCTGGAAGAGGAGTAGAGGTTGGCATAGACACCACGGGGGAAGGAGCCGATGGAGCTGGCAGTAGAGCTGTCTCAGGGGACAGCACACTCCGCATGACCTCGAAGGCGTCCTGACCGCTAGGCAGAGAAAGCTCCGGCTCAGAAGAAACAGGAGTCTTTCTCCTAGTCGAGGGTGACGGCTCCGAGGCCAATGTTGGAGCAGAGCTCACCTGTGTCGAAGCTCCGAGGGGGAGAACGGGTTCGGATAAGGGTTCAATGCCACTCCCCCCCCCCTTCGGAGCCGACAAGAGAGCCTTGGCGCCCAGATCCCTCGACAGAAGGTGCAATCGAGGTAATCGGAGCAGATGTCAGAACTGAAGGAGAAATGATGATTGGCGCCGACGGTTCTACTGCCTGCGGATCCATTGTCTCTGGCTCCGAAATAAAAGTAATCGGAGGAGGAATAGAAATAGAGGCGGTTGGAACAGATACCTGCTGAGGTGGGCTGGACAGAATTTTTGCCAGTGCCTGTGACTTAAGAAACCTACTTACTACTCTCTCCACATCATGATCTGATAATCTAGAGGATCGAGAGGAGTTGGAAGAATGATGGCTACGTTCACTCTGTAATAAAGGTGACTGTGGTGCCAAGTGGATGGACTCCAAGGATGGTGACCTCAGTCTCTTATGGCTCCGAGACAGCTCCGAAATAGCAGATGGAGCAGACGGAGGAGTTGTCTTATAGGTGCCAGCCGGTACCGACATACTTGGTTGGTCAAGTAAAAGAGTCGGCTCTGAAGGTGGAGCCGACGGCTTGACAGACTTAGGGGATTTCGCTGGCAGAGTACTTTTAGCCGGAGAATCTTGAGGCTTCAATAATCCCCGAAGGATTCAATTGTTTTTGCACTCCTGCAGGACCCTTGGACTAAAAGCATGACATATAGAACAGGAGTCCTGCAGGTGAACAGCGCCCAAACAAACACAACTAGTGTGCCCATCTGTCAGACACATTTTCTGACAGCATGAGTCACACTTTTTGAAGCCAGATACCTTAGTATAATTAGACATTATAGTAACAACAACCACACAACAAATAATGAAAAACTATACTATATAAACAAGAACAAATAAGAGTTTTTTTTTTTTTTTTTTTTTTAACAGTTAAAGAATAGAAGGAAAGCCTCTAATTTAAAAGGCTATCCTGGGGCGGGGGGACTCTCTAATTTAAACAAGTTCAAGGGAACAGAAGGCCCGAGAGTTATGGAGCGACGGCCAACAAAGCTAAAATACACAAGAATGCAAAAAAGGGATAAGGGAATATTATCTATATACTAAAAAGACAATTACTTGACAAACTTTCAAGAAAAAAAACAATATATAATATCAAAAAGATTATACTAAGCCTGAGCCAGTAAGAAAGCAACCTCGCAGCTGAAGTGGCAAACAAGATCTGGATAGCTGACGCTGGGCATTCTGGGATAAGGGGTAGCCTCGAGCCAGTAAACAGCTCTCAAGCTATAGAAGATGGCCGAGTCGGAGCAGAGGATCGGCTCCGAACCCAAACAGCAAGAACGAAAGCGAGATAAACATCTGAGGTTCACTCAAATGAGTAGTTTCAACAACTACTCAGCTCAGCACCTTAACATTCTGTGCAATAAAATATACACAGATACATGCCACAAACAGATACAGATAGGCACACAGACATACACATTTAAATACACAAACACACACCAGAATCGGCACACTTGTTTTTAGCCTCATCTGACCGGGGAAGTTGAGCAGAACAGAGTCACTAGAGATCACAGTTCTGCTGTTCTCACCCTTCCCTGTCAGGTAGTACAGACATACAGTTGTTCACACAGACACAATGAACATACAAGCTGCCGCAACAAGCACATAAGCACATACAATTCTGCTAAATACAAACACTGCAGTAGCACCAACAAACACAAATCACAGAGCTATAGCTGGGGCAAAAGGCAACCTGAGCAATTTTTGAATACTTGGCAACCCCTCAGCCTTTAGGGAGGGACAGACTTCACACTCTAGGCAAAAAAGCTATTCTGTTCCTACGTTAATAGCCCTGCTTTCTTTTAGTACTGGTGCAACATAAATACTTGGCTACCATTTAAGTACTGTATATAATGTTTAAAGGTGTTCACTGCCACAGTCTGTCATTTTACATTACAGCCTGTTTACATTGGAAGGGCAGTTTTGAACTTCTGCACAGTGAAGAGAATACAAAAAATGCCAAAAATACTTCTCTACTGAGTTGTCATCAGATATGAAGTAAACACATTATACATTTTTCCAGAAAATATATATTTATACTTTTAGTTGTAACATGCTATACATTTTTCCAGAAAAATATATATATATAATTTTAGTTGTAACATGCTATGACAACAGCATCAACTTTCAAATGGCTAAATATGTGGGGTTAAATTCAGAGGTACGATACACTGGAAACTATAAGGTTAGACTCACAGTTTAGGTGCATTTTACAGCTGCACATACTGATGTTATTACATGAAAGTTTCATAATGAAGTCTCAAAGGCAAACAGATATACAAGCAATAAAAGGTATGCCTGATGTAGTTTTAGTTCATATGCCTTTAATTCCATAGTGTGACATTTTGTGCTATACTCTGTTTTCATTGAGGGCTGTACCAACTTTCTGCTCAGTAAACCAAGTAAAATAATGGCCTAATACACTACTTTACTGCATTGTCATTACATCAGAAATAAAAAAATACACACATTTTATATATATATATATATATATATATATATATATATATATATATATATATATAATTTTTTTTTAATAAACAACCTTTTTAGTACTGGGCTTACGATGACCCCCTAGTTTACACTTGTGTACAGTAAACTGTGTTACAAGAAGGTGATGCCATGCAAGTGTATTTACAACAAGCACCATCAGCCAAGTAGATTTTGTAGCCAAGGGGTCATGACAGATTTACTTTAATACCTACACAGTTACAGAGAAAAAGTCCTTTATTAATATATTAATATGTACCCCCCCCCCATAGTATGACATAGCTATTTGGGTACTTTGTTTTTTCCATTTGTTTTGCGTACGTATGTTTGTACATTTTGAATTTTTTCAAACTGACAAACCTGAATCAAAACATTGCTATGTTCATACTTAATGAGAATCAAACACAGTACCCTCTTCTAGGAAAGAGTA
>NC_056742.1:548495298-548610298 GCF_019279795.1 Protopterus annectens | reverse complement strand
TTTTTTTCAGAATAAGAGGGATGGAGTTCCACAGTTTTGAAATTTGTTTTTGGGAATATGGAGTCCCCTGCAAAATGTTAAAATTTCATTATGGAGAGGACATATTTGCCTTTTGATCTCAGTTGTCTTTCGCCAGATTAGAGTTTCATTTTTTTTTATGTCTGGACAGTTGTCCAGCTTATACAAGATTTTGTGTACAGCGGCAAGTTGGATAAAATCTAGATTAGTGGGGTAGTTCTAGTCAATTTAGTTCCCTGAATGTACAAGTGGTGTGGCTGGTAGTGATGGTTTGCAGCAAATCTTTCTATTTCGTTAAAGCATTGACCTAGCTTTGGAGCAATACGACTGGCATGGTACTGAAAATGGGGAAAACATACAGTACAGAAGGCAAAAAAGTAAGAAGATGCTATACGTCTTCTGGCTTCATTAAAAAGGAATGATTTTACTCTGTACAAACAGCTTAGTTTTTGGTGTGTTTTCTTTATGGCTTGGTTAACGTGGTGATCAAATTTCAGCTGATCATCAGTGATAATACCCAGAAGTTTACCTGGTTAGCTTGCTTGGTCTTAGTGTTGTTAGCAGAGATGATGATAAAATACTTCTTTTAGTCTGAAGGGGTTTAAGAGTAAGTAATATTAATTTTGTTTTACTGGGATTTAGTCGGAGTTGAGATTTGTTAAGCCAAGACTCAGAGGAGAATGCATGCTGAGTTATAGCTTGAAGTTCTGTTAGTGTTTTTTGTCATGTAGATCAAGGTAGACTCATCAGCGTATTTCACTACAGTGGCTCATCTGCTGACACCATAAAGATTGTTAATCATGAGGCTGAAGAGCAGGAGGCCTAATACAGAGGCTCTTGTGGGACTACTATTTTTACTGAGGAGACAGCAGACATGTGCTTCTATCTGACTGCCTGTGCCCTGCTGCATAGGTAACTATTGAACCAATGTAGAGAGGTATTAAACAGTCCTATACTAGAGGGTTGTCTAGTCTTATATTAGAAAGTTGGAGTAAGGCTTTCATGGGACATAGAATCAAAGGCTGTAGACAAGTCTAAAAAAAAAATGTAGAAATTAGATTACCTTCATTTCTTTGTACGTTTACTGTAGAAATGGAATGACGCAGAGCTGCAGTAGTGCTTTGGTGACGCCTAAAGCAATATATTATTAAACAAAATTGCTCCCATTTCTTCACAGAACTAAGCAGCATCTGCTGATAGGACTTCCAGACTTACTTACTCCAGAAACTAAAGTCTCTACATTTCTAACTGTGACCTACTACTCACGACAGTCAGTGTGGCAGTCGAAAATGGACAAAATCCAAACAGAATAACACAGATTAAAGAAGGCCAAATGTAGAAAAATCCTACCTTACATAATCCTCTAACATTTCTAATCTTATGATGCAATTTATGACAGCTTTGCTCATCAGTGGGAGGCTCTCTATTATGATATCCTGTTTTCACTTCTATTAGCATGGGTGTAGGTACTTGTGGAGATAAATAATAAATCTTGTCTTAGATGTAGATGCCTGAATTCCTTCACTGTTGCAGTCATTACTTATTGCGATATACTGCCCCACATTCAGCCCAACTGGCCAGTCCAACTTTCAAAACTATCTTCTCACAATGCTTCAGTCAACTTGCTCCCAATTAAGTACATCAATGTTATAAGAGGGGTATTGGTTGATGCCATCTTCTAAACTGTCTTCTCCTGACAAAGTCAGGTTAAAAGACTCAGGCTCCAAAGCCACAGTGGAAGACAATACTTGGTGCTACAGGTCCTGATTCTCTCCTTTACAAGAAGTATGTCAATATCTAAGAAATGGGCCCGATAGAGAGATGAAAGGGAATGTGACGTTAGGATAAAAAGAATAACCACCGCAATTCAAGGCACCAAAGGGGAAAGAAACAGAAAAATGAAAGGGGACCTGGAATGCAACAGTGACTGTATAAGAGCATCTACATTTATGCCGAGTTATTAACACAGTTGTATTATGTCCATCATGCTGTTCATTCATGCAGTCATTTATTTATTTATTTACTTATTGACATTTGATTACCAGGAAAGTCTGACTGGGTAGAAGCCTCATTTCTGCAGAGGCCCTGGGAGAAAAGCTCCGAATTATTACAAAACATTTAAGAACATTAATTTTACAATCTTCAAAAATAAAACAAAATCATTTGCAATTTAAATAAGCTAGACACAATATAAAAAAAATTGGTTAAAATTTTATACAAGGTTTATGACAATCATTTAACATTTAGAGAAACTTTAGATAGTTTGTAGATAAAGTACTTCTTTGTAGAAAGATTTCCAAATCAGACAGGTAAAGGGTGACTGCCAGCTTAAAAAAAAACAAACAAAAAAAATGGTGCGGCAGAGGCAAATCCTGACCTAGCTCAAGAGGCAACACCCAGATTGCAATATCTTGAGAATGTATGAATTGAGGACAAGGTGTCTGCTTCTAGTTCCAACAGAGTCTTGGTCCCTCTGAAAAACACTGTGGAGGCTGTAGTGGTTCTAGCTGAATGGGCTTTGACATGCCCAGAAAAAGGTTGGTCATGAGCACAGCAGCAGTAACAAATATAATGGGCAAGCCATTTTGAAAAAAACTGACAGGCTTCCCCTCTTTGCTCTTTGCCAAAGAAGTAAACAAGTGACCTCCTTCTGAAGAATCTGAACTTTTTAGTTCTGCGAAAGTAAAACTTCTCATCTGTATGTACCCAAGGAATGTAAGGTTCCCCCCCCTTGTTTTGAGGGTTAAGAAAGAACACAGAAAAATTAATACCTTGACCAAAGAACAACTTTATGAACGCTTTAGGCAAAAAGGACTGATAGGAGTGAAGGGACACCCTGTCCTGGAAGAAAACTAAAAAGGTTTCCTGCACATCAATGACTGTAGCTCTGAGACTCTACTAGTAGAAGTGACCATTACCACAGTAACTTCCAGGGCAAAAACTGGAAGGGTGCAGAAGCACCTGGCTTGAATGGGACTAGGAGTCAGCTTCTCTGAGACACAGTTAACATCCCATGGTCATGGTAAAGCTACCTCCTTTCCTGAAAGTCTAAAATGCAAAACCTGTTTAGTAACTGTCTGAGTGAAGGTGTAGAATGCAAACAGGGTCCATGGTCAGGCAGGCTGAGAAAGCTGAAGTGTAAATTTTTACAGAAGCATATGAAAAGCTAGCTTTGAAAAGAGCCAATGCGTTTATCAAGGACCATTGCCACTTGAGCCATATTTGGGTCTTGACACTGAAGAGGAACCAGAGAGGCAATATTTTCAACTTTGCTAGATAACACTGCCTTGTACTTGGTCTACTACCCTCCCTCATAATGTTTGGCACATCATCCTCAAGAGTACATGTGCCTAGTTGGGATCAATGTGAAATCATCCAAGCTGTCAGAATTAGAATGTCCAAGTTGCAGTGTAGAAAGGACTCTAGTTTTTTTGTGAAATACTCCATCTGCTGAGATAACACTTTCTACTTCTCCCTTGCTAGGCTAAGAGACGTGAGATCCAATGCTGTCTTGGTCAAAATGGAGCCACCACAATAAATTCTGGCCTCACCTCCTTTTCAGTTTTAGAATTACCCAGGGAATGAAAGATATAGAATGGAAATATAAAAAGACTTCTCCATTCGAAGAAGAATCTACCTTCCATCCATACCTGTCTGCTTAGAGGTGAGGTAAAAAGGTCTATTTCTAGCATATCCCACATTCCGATCAACTCTAGAAAGGCATTCCTGTACCACATCTACTCAAAAGGCTATATTTGAGAACTGCTCAAGGTTGCAGACTGCTGTCAAAGTCATGCCTACCCTTTGAGTTACCTCCCATGTTCGCATAGCCAGTTTACAAAGTAGATGCGACTAGATCCTTCACAACTCCTTGTTGATGCATCACATAATTGTGTAGTCCGTCAGGGTTTGGACTACTTTTCTTCTAAATCTGTCTGAAGGTTTTCCGTGTCAGAATGACCGTCATTATTTCTTTATGTTTTTTTCTCATGCTTTGGTCCCAAGTGCCTTGAACCTTACGCATGCCAATAGGGCCCCCCCCCAAACTAGATCGGAGAAGTGTGGATGAGTTGCTCTGAATGACCATCCCAGATCAAGTCGCAGCAGTCCTATCTCCATGAGATTTCCTTCTGATGCAAGGGAGGAGGTGAACTTTGGTTTCCAGAGGTTGTGTATGTTGATGCCACCTCTGTTCCTGAAGTACCACTGAAGATTCCTCATGTACAAGTTGTCTAGTGGCACCATAAAGATGCAGAAGCCGTGTAGTGTGTAGCCTGGCACTCAGAGGAACTCCCTCACTGATACCACCTCCTGAAGTGCAATATTCTGTAGTTAGAAGGTCAGATACTTCTTCTCCAGAAGGAATGCTCTTTGTAGGATAATGGTAAAAAGTACCCCCAGGAAAACCAGCTTCATTTTTTAAGGGGGGGGGTCCAACGGAAAGGCCCAAACCCCTGAAGCAATTAGGGTGAAGTCCACAGCCTTGCTTGTAGCCACCAAACAGTTTACTTGAAGGACACAACTGTGCAGCCAAGGATAAATATTAATGCCTTTTTCCATGCAAACTGCTATTCATAGAGCAACACATTTGGTAAAGACACTGGGCAAGGATGAGAACTGGTAGTGTCTCTTCCCCGCAAACTGGAGGGTTTTCTGCGTTTTTTTTTTTTTTTTAAAGGATGTGGAGATTTGTCCTTTAGGTCTAACATGACCAGGAAGGCTTGACTGGACATCAGAGGGAGAAAGCTTTAAGAAGTTAACATTTTGAACTTTGGTATGGTGATGTAGAGATGGGACAGATTCAGTACAGGTCTTCATATGCCCTCTTTTCCTGGCACCAAGAACAACCTTGAGTAAAAGCTTGTCTTTACCTTGTCTAGGCCACTTCCTCCAGCAAATCTCTCAAAAAAGGTGGCACAAGACTTAGCTGGTCTTTTGAACTGGGAGGATTTTTCTGTACTCAAACTTTTTGAAACTGTAGTTTGTATCCTTTCTGAAGGAAGTTAAGTCCTAGTTTTGCTTGCCATTTTTTATTAATTTGCCATTTTCCCTAATCTGTCATATTATTGTCTTGCTTACGATACAATGAGAAATATTTAGCTGGGTAGTTTCTTCAGAACTTATATGCTTAGGCTTGAAATGGACTGCATGCTTTTTCCCCTTCTTCTCCAGTCTAAGCCACCTTCAGCAAGGGGTCTAAAGAGTTGGACTCTTCCACTGGACCATTCTGGAGTTTCATCTTTGCACAGTCTGGCAGAGGCAGTGTCCGCAACCAGTCAAATCTCCAATTTGCAGTCCTAATAGCCGATACCCTACATGATGCATCCACAGCATCATACCTACATTTATTTACTTGGCTAGCTGTCCAAAGAGGTCACAACAAACATTTCCCGTTTCAGATCCTTACCAGAGATTCCCTCAGCCTTAGTCCTTCTCTTTTGCAGCAAAGACTGCCAATAAGTAAAAGACCGCAGCACGTGCAGTTCAAGGCTCAGATGGATAGGGTACCAGCGGTGTAAACCTTTTTTCACAAACCTGACAAGTATTCTGCTCTCCCTGACATTGGTAAATAAGCTTCCTGGATGAAGCCAAGCCAGACCCCTCATTGGAATCTGGATAGCACACAGCTGGGTCAAGTACACAATTCTTGTACAGACATTTATGGACATCCTTGACCGTTTAAGGAGGGAGGTGAAATCTGGCTCCCTAGATGCACTGCCAAACATCCCCAGGACATCTATAAATTCAGGAACAGCAAGTGCCTATGTTCAAGCAGGCCCATAAAAGCTCTACAGTTGAGATGGGCTGGGCCTCTGAATACTTCAACTTGCAGTGGATTACATCCTTCATCTTAAAAGAAGGGTGTCTCTGAAGGAGAAATAATCTGGTGGAGGGACAGAGAATAGCATGCCCTTGCTGTCAGATTCATAAGGAACAGCACAGAGACTCTGCCCCATTAAGCCTGATCATCTGCCAGGTGTCTCCAAATCCTCCACACTCCTCTACTTTGAGGAGGCCCAGACGTGACAGATATTTCCAGAGCTGGCTTCTTGGACTTCAAGACAGACATGAAATCATAAGCTAGCAGAAAAGGCTGTTGAAAAGAAGCCAAGGAAGAGAAACAGGTCAAGGAACAACCTGACCTACTATTAGGCAAACTGGCTGGCACCAGTTTTGCTTTCAGTGCTTCATATCTCATGGCTTTGGAAAGACTCACCTTTCAGACCTTGGATCACAGGCAGATGGCCATAACCTTGAAAAGGTCCACGGGTACCCCTCACAAATGTAGATCATGGGTACTTCAGCCTTCCCTTCTGTAACCAGGATAAAAGCCTTAATATCAAGGCCCAGAGGGCATCAGAAGATGCAACAGATCCTCAGTCTGGGGGGACATGAGAAAAGCTGATGGATAGCAGCCTGCAGAATAGTCAAACCAGAGGCCTTGGTGAACAAAGGCACAGAACACAGACTATAAAAGTATCTCACCTTGCCCAGAGTCACTGGACCTAGGAAGACCCAAGTTGTACATCAGGACATATGTGGTCTCAAAGGATCACAGGTGTGTACTAAGCTACACACACATGCACACACAGGTGCACACACACACACAAGCACACACAGGCGCGCGCGTGCACACACACAGGCGCGCACACACACACACACACACACACACACACACAGGCGCGCGCGCACACACACACAGGCGCACACACAGGCGCGCGCACACACAGGCGCGCACACACACAGGCGCACACACACACACACACACACAGGCACGCACAAACACACAGGCACGCACAAACACACAGGCACGCACGCACGCACACACAGGCACGCACGCACAGGCACGCACGCACACACAGGCACGCACGCACACACACACACAGGCACACACACACGGGCCTTTTTAAGCCTAGCATGAATCCCAAATGTGCAAAAGAAAAAAACGAGTGAAACAAGACGTGAAACCAGTGAAAGGGGAACTCTACTCAAGCGCAGCTGCCAAAATACAAAGTCCTGAACGCGAGTTTATTTTTTAAATAACACGATACGTTTTCGTTACTTTAACAGCAAGTAACTTCTTCAGAGGAACTAACAGATGAATTGGGTAGCGCCAAATTTAAACTAAAATTGACGTAATCACGTCTACAAACGCTTCATTAATATTAATATTAAAATCACCGCTGTCAGCGGTAAGGCATCAAAACAACAACTGATACAAAGTTGATAACCTGTGCTGAAATACATTTACATTTGTTGAAACCAGCAAAATATTTCTAGCGCTAACCTAGAATTATCACCATCCTGATAGATAGTACAGTTAAAAATCAGTGATGAAATATACTCAATGCGCTTCACCTAGAACTAAGTGCTAATTGTGTATAATATAAAATAATATAAAATCTGCAAAAAGTGCACTAGAATTTAGGGAAATCCTTGACACTAAATAAGTCAAGCTAAAAAGACATAGTGACCTCTTCTACCAAAGCTAGTGTGTTAAAATAGGTTAAGTTAAACATTAGCACATGAACTGTCAACGTATTAGGTACATAAATAAAAATTAAAAATACTCAATACCACTGTCAAACTAAAACAAGTTTTAGAATAAAAGTAAAGGTCAGGAAAAGTGAATGTGTCCAGGGTAAGTTGCCACTCAAGCTCCCGAACGTCTAACATAAGGGAAGAAGGGCCACCCCTAATATCAGTGAGTAGTTGGTCAATAGCTTGAAAGTGGAAAATATGACCTGGGTTAGCATCTATATGTTTAGCTAGAGCGTTGTCTTTCTTACTTTTCCTTATAGCGTAGATATGCTCATATAACTACTCTCGAAATTTCCGGTCAGTTTTACCCAGATAGAAAACTGAACAGCAATCACAGGTAGCTAAGTAGATAATATACTCCTCGACTCATAATTAAGTTTGTGATTAATGGAAAATTTAATGTTATTCACTACAAAGGAACTACCAGGTTTTACATATCTACACAAGTTACATGTACCACATGTAAAAGTGCCCTTAGATCTAACAGAGGCTAAGGTATTTTTCCTTTCTAATATTGTTTTAATGTTTGCCCCTTTCCTATACACTATAGTAGGAAAGAAACCTAATTTATCAACTAAAAATTGGTTACCCTTGATGAAATGCCAATTTTTAAACAAGATCAATTTAATTTGATCAATGTCTTTATTAAAAGTAGTGACGAAACTAATGTTGTAACTCGTTACTAATGTTACATGATGTGGGTCTTGTTGATTCGATGTTTGAAGGTTTTCAATAAGACCGTTACAAAAGAGGTCTGGAGACACCTGGTTTTCAGTGTCCATGAAGGGATGATTCTCATCAAGGGGCACCAAGGGTATGTTTCTAAAAGGTAGAAGGGGTGTATATATCACATTTTTACGTTTAAATTCAACTTCCTGAAACAAGTAGTCAATAAGGGAAGAAGGGTAACACCGATTAATAAACATATCTTTTAATGATTGGCATTCCACATATAAAGCTTGATCAAGGGAACACATTCTCGCAGCTCTTATAAATTGACCTTTGACGATGGACAGTTTTTGCTTATACGCGTGTGCGCTAGTGAAATGCAAAAATGAATTGCGATATGTAGGTTTTCTAAAAATACTGGAGTGGAAACTACTACCAAGTTGATCCTTAGTTAATTTTACATCTAAATAGTCGACAGAAGATGTCTCAAATTGGTAAAGGAACTTAAAAAATGGGGTGGAAGAATAAGTGTTCCAGTAAGGAAGATGCTTCATCCTCATTACCATTAAACAAGATGAAAATGTCATCTAAAAATCTCGTATAGTAAACGAGACGAGACATTATTTCTGAATTGTTAAAGATGTAAGTTTTTTCCCAATATGCCATAAACAGGTTTGCTACACTGGCACCACACGGCAAACCCATAGCGATACCTGTTTCTGTAAAAAGTATTCTCCATTAAACATAAAGAAATTAGAAGGCAAAATGATGTCTATAAGTTCAGTGACTAGGACGATTTCTGCTATAGTGGCTTTTAATTCAGCCAATATTAAAGCTATCCATTCAGTCGCTTCCACATGTGAGATGGAAGTGTATAAATTGACTACGTCCACTGTTAAAAAGTTAAATTTAGTATCAAAATTCAAACTGTTAATGCTTTTAAGAAAAGACCACGAGTCTTTACAGACTTGAGGGATTAATTTCAAATATTTTTTCAAGATATTATCAAACATGGGTACATCAAAGAGACACGTCCATCAATCAAAGGTCTCATGGCAGGGTCATCCTTATTTTTATGCATCTTCAGAATGCCAAACATTACAGGAGTCTCAGGAAATGGAATATCAATAAAATTGTAAGTACTGAAGTCAATTTTAGCCTCTATAAAAAGGTCCCTAAAGTAACCTCTGATCCTAGATTGGGTTACATTCATTTCATTTAAGGAGGACTTGGCATACGCTGGACTGTCAAGTACTAAGGACATTTTATGGTTGTAATCAACAATGTCAAAAATCACAAAACCCCCTCCCTTATATGGCTTGATGACTCGGACTAGTGAAGAGCTTAAAGATTGTAATGCTGTTGCTTGGTCCTTCGTAATATGTTAGAAATAGAGTGCGATTTTTTATGTGAACGTTGTTGAGCTATGTGTCTAACTTCAAGCTCACAAATGTTCTCGAAAAGAAGCAATGATGGGTGAAGGGGAGGGTTAAAAGTACTAAGAGGTTTCAGGCTGTCACTAGAGGGAAGAACTTCACTACCAAAAAGTAAGTTCAGGTTTAACTTTCTTACAAAACATTTCAAATTGATCAAAGTTTTAACTAAATTTAAGTTTTTACTTGGGACAAAAGTGTTGCCATTAGCTAAAAGTTCAATCAAAGTTGGTTCAATGTGCATAGTAGAGAAATTGTAAATGTTAAAAGTCTCCCCTTAAATTGGTTAATAGCCTCATTTTGGGGCTTTGTGATAGTTCACCTCCAGCTATCTCTTTCGACGGTTGTTCCAGTTCTTGTTTCTCTGGTTCCGGGTGTTAGGTTAGCGCTAGAAATATTTTGCTGGTTTCAACAAATGTAAATGTGTTTCAGCACAGGTTATCAACTTTGTATCAGTTGTTGTTTTGATGTCTTACCGCTGACAGCGGTGATTTTAATATTAATATTAATGCAGCATTTGTAGACGTGATTATGTCAATTTTAGTTTAAATTTGGCGCTACCCAATTCTTCTGTTGGTTCCTCTGAAGAAGTTACTTGCTGTTAAAGTAACAAAAACGTATCATGTTATTTAAAAATAAACTTGCGTTCAGGACTATGAATCCCAAATGTATCCAATAGTGCTGGCACCACAGAAGGTATTTTAAGGAGTATGTGTAAGCTAGAGCATGGATGGTCAAGCATTTACATGTTGACACCGTCCATTAGAGGCATAGGTGACTGAATTTCTGATTTCCTATCCAGTGGTCTAGGTTACGCTTGAATATGGTAAATGGAAAACTCTGCTTCACATGGATGGGAAGCCTGTTCCAAAGAATGGAATATTCTCTGAAACACATACCTGTCCATCCAACATAACCTATTAATGTCACAAGCAAGGTTTAAGTTTCTGGACTGAATAGCTCTGATGTTATCTGGTTTGTGGATATGCAAGATGTCCATCAGAGCAGGATCCAGGGATGCCCTGCATGCCAAACATAGATCACCCTTAAACAGTCTGTAGGAGACAGAGATAGGGCTTTCAGACAAAACATATAGGAAATGTTGTTAATGTCCTGTATTCTTCTTGTGAGGAACCTCCTCTGAACATTTCAGCTGTTGCACGTGTCTGGCCAGATACATACCAAAGGGAGCACTGTACTCAAAGATGGGCCTGATGAGGGATGAACAAAGTGGAATAATGACTCCCTTGGACCTAGATACTATACCCTTACTCACAAGCTGAGTAATATAGAAGGATTTCCTTATTATGTTAGGCACATGCTGACTGACAGCAAGGGTACGGTCCACAAACATTCCCAGTTCCTTGACTACTGTGTTTACTCTTAGGGGTATGATATCAAATAAGGTAGTTTCCTGAGGTAGTGGACTTCCCCAAAGGGTATTACTATACCTTTCTTGGCACAGATTTTACACTGTGGCTCATGCACCAGTTATTTTCCTGCGTATGCCATTCCTGGAAGGTATTAGTGTCTTGGAGAGATTCTGGGACTGCTTCCAGTTTGCAATCCTCTGCAAACTTGGTTAGTCAGAGGCTCTTGACAGTGACCTTGACTTCACAGAAGTACATGCCAAAAAAAGGAGCAGACCCAGTACACAGCCCCGAGGGACTACACTAGTGACCAGCCACTTTGTGGAGGCATACTCACCTATCCCAACTTCCTGGGTCCTATCTAAAAACCAGCTGGCTAACCAGCATGCAACCTAAGAGTTTATTCCTAATTCCATGAATTTTTTTTTTTTACAGTACCTGAGAGGGTTTTGTATCAAATGCAGTGACCAGGTCAAGGTAGGCAGTATGTACTGTTTTGTCCTCTTCCACTGCCTTGGTGGCTACCTTAAAGACGTCCACAGGGTTGAGTACACATGATCTGCCCTTGACAAAATTGAACTGGTTTGATCCGATGTCTAAAGGTTTCCTATGTCATTATTAATCATTTCCATGACGATTCTTAATATGGCTTGGCATGCAAGACTAGTCGGACTTATGGGATTAAGGAGCTGTTAAACTACCTCTTTTCTGTGGGCCAGTGGTGCAAGGTTTGATTCCCTGAGTCTTCATTGCCTAACTGTGTGACTCAGAGTAACTTAACCAGACACAGCTGCCGGGATAAGTCTGAAAAAGGTCCACGGAGATCAGTGTTCTACCCCAGAGAACAAAAAAATAAAAATACTAAAATAAATGGGTCTGTAGTTTCTGGTAAGTAGAAGGCCTGGCTTGAGCAGAGGGATGAATGTTGTATTTCTCCATTCACATGGGATGAAGCCTGACCAGAGGCTGCGGTTAAATACCCCAGTGGTCCTGATAGGTCGTGTTTCATACTATTTAGGAGGTATCCTGGGATATTACTAGGAAGTTAGAAAGTTACTAGGCTATTGGTCCCGAGGCCCTTACATCGGGGCCCATCAATGCAGTGTTCTTTGCCTTGCAGTGTGAATTTAGGAGTTGTTCTCTAATGATAGTTGGGGGGTGAGGTTAGGTTCAATGGTATTTCTTGAGAGGTGGCAGAGGGAGAGAGTAAAATCAAAGTTGAATTTATCAGCCAGTAGATTTGCTGTATCTTCTGGCTCCATGTAGGTGGCTCTGTCTACAATCAGTTCTGCACACACTGCTGTGTACAGTCCTAACTTTTGATATGACTTTCTTCCTTCCTTTGGTTGAACAACTTACTGATGTTTGGATTTCACCAGAGTGCCCCTAGTGGGAGTGTAGACATCTTCTCCAAGAATGTAGGAATCTCTAGGCCTGCAAGTCTGTGGTCATGTAGGATTCGCAGTTTACAGTGGAAAAGTCACTCATTAATTTTTTTTTATTATTTATTTACATTTGTTAACCGGGTAGTGTCCAGCTGGGTTGAAAAAAACTGTTTTCAGCAAAGACCCAGGGAGAAAAGCTCCACAACAAAAATATTATTATTAAGGTACAAACAGTAAACTTAGTTTAAATACTACATTGCTAAGAATATGCAAATGAGCTTAACAAAATTATAGCAAAATATAACAACTGAATACTATATAAACATGAATGTTTCAGGCATACAGGAATACTATTTTTTAACAATATATATGAGGTACATCAGCCATGTAGCTTTACAAGGTGAGTCACTTCTGAAAGACCAAAATTGGTCATATGGTTTTACAAGTTAGGTCACCGGAAGGAACAAAGATAAATAAAGAAAAGACAGAGAGTGGGATAGCCCTATGAAGGATGAGCACTATTTGGGCTACCATGTGTGAGATGAGTGGGGAAAAACAGGAAGAGTATTAGTTGGGAGCAATACAGGGGCATAGCCAATTATCATTTAAATAGTCAATCAGCGTAGTTTTAAATGTGACAGTTGTGAGACTGGGTTACTTTTAGCATTAGTTTGTTGGATGACCTGAGGAGTCTACAGTTTGTGTTTGGCTGGACTAGGTTTGATAGAGCTGGGCAGTCAGTAGGGCTGAATATGATTTTATGGGCAAGTGAAAGTTGTTTTAGTAATAATAGGTTGTGAAGTTCTAGTCAGTTGAGCTGTCGGAGAGTAGTGCAGTGGTGTGTTCTGTGGGGTTGGTGACAACCTTAGCTATTCTGTTATAGCAGGAGTCTAGTTTATTTAGGTCAGTTTCTGATAGGTTAGTAAAGACCTCAGAGCAGTATAGGAGGGTGGAAAGTAACTGGGATCTTGCAGTGGCCAGTCTAGCTTGTGTAAGGTAAAGTTTAACCCTGTACAGAACGCCTAGTTTAGAGTGGATTTTTTTTTATGGTCAGATGTGTTTATCAAATTTTAGTGAGTCATCTATGGTTACACCTAGCAGCTTGGTCTGATTGGTGGGTTCGACTTTTGTACCGTTGTTAGATAGTATGGAGAGTGACTGGGTACTGGGTTTGGAAGATTTGGAAAATATGGACTTAGGTTGAATGAGGAGAGTCACCAAACAGCTTAAGAGTTATGGGTTTCCTAGGTCATAGAGGGGGAACCTACAGCTTACAGGAATATAATACAAGACATTGCTTATCGTAAAGTGGATGTGGAAAAGCTCAAGCACATAATCCTGCTTGATCAGGCTTGAAGTGAGCTTGTTAGTGATGTAGACTGAGACACCTCTACCTGTATTTCCCTGCTTGCCCAGTAGCTAGCTTAAATGTGTGGAAGGCAGCATAGCCCTGCACTGTTGGGGTGCTCTCAGCGGCTTTAAACCATGTCTCGGTAACTACACAGAAGTTCATATTTCCCAGGATGTGGAAAGTTTGGACACAGTGGGATTTCTTGTTTAAACTCCTGACATTGAGCAGTAACACCTTTAGACTCCCTCAGGTTAGTTTTGCTCTGTCGGAAAGGTTTGTCAGTTTGGCATTGCTTAAAAAAGGCAGTATTGGGGGGTAATATTTTAAGCAATATTCAAAAGCTTACAGGGGCCAACTGCAGACCATCCTTGGCAAAGCAACATGGTTTGTCAGCCATATCCTCCCATGCTGATAAATATGGCACCTCCTTTGAATGACACTGGAAGCTACGACAATTATTGAAGTCAATCATCTTCTCTTCATATTGCGGCATCATCCTTGGTGAAGGTAGAATGGTGCTTAATGCTACGTTCATACCAACCTCGAACACAGTCCAAGAGCTCCAGAACGCATCTTTTTATATAGTCCGGGGAGATGAGTCAAGTCATTTACAGCTCCATGGACTATGACTGAGTCATTATGGCCCAGTGACCTGAGTGCAGAGTCATCTGGCTGATCCTGGCTCATGATAGACAACTGACTATGCCTTTCTCCTTATTTAAACTGGTGAGTGGGGCATCTGTGTCTCAATTAAGTCTCCTGTGACTAAAATATTTGGTTGTGTGGTGGCTTACCTCATGTGCTCTGAAGTTCAAGAACCATGAGGTGTACCTGTATGTGCTGCAGTGGATGTTGTATTGCTGGAGTGCTTTTGGGGCTGCTGAGGTTTATGAAAATTCTTTTTAAGTGCCTCAGCATGTGGGTCTGCGTATCTGATCCATACTGTGTGTGGTGGGTGCAGCACACGTGGGTCTGCGTATCTGATCCATAATGTGTGTGGTGGGTGTAGCACACGTGGGTCTGCGTATCTGATCCATACCGTGTGTGGTGGGTGTAGCACATGTGGGTCTGCGTATCTGATCCATACCGTGTGTTTTGGGTGTAGCACACATGGGTCTGCCTATCTGATCCATACTGTGTGTGGTGGGCATAGCACATGTGAGTCTGTGCATCTGATCCATACTGTGTGTGGTGGGCGTGGCACATGTGGGTCTGTGCATCTGATCCATACTGTGTGTGGTGGGCGTGGCACATGTGGGTCTGTGCATCTGATCCATACTGTGTGTGGGGGGCGTAGCACACGTGGGTCTGTGCTGCTGATCCATACTGTGTGTGGTGGGCATAGCACATGTGAGTCTGTGCATCTGATCCATACTATGTGTGGTGGGCATAGCACATGTGGGTCTGTGCATCTGATCCATACTGTGTGTGGTGGGCGTAGCACATGTGGGTCTGCGTATCTGATCCATACTGTGTGTGGTGGGTGTAGCACATGTGGGTCTGCTTATCTGATCCATACTGTGTGTGGTAGGTGTAGCACATGTGGGTCTGCGTATCTGATCCATACTGTGTGTGGTGGGTGTAGCACATGTGGGTCTGCGTATCTGATCCATACTGTGTGTGGTGGGTGTAGCACATGTGGGTCTGCGTATCTGATCCATACTGTGTATGGTGGGTGTAGCACATATGGGTCTGTGCATCTGATCCATACTGTGTGTGGAAGGTGTAGTTTGTGCATTCCTGACAACCTGATTAGTATTATGAGTGCTTGTATGAGAGAGCCTTGCCGTCACTGAAATCAACTCTCACATACCTTATCAGTTTGAGAATAAGTTGTTTGTCAGTAAAAATATAACTGCTACATTGTCTCAGGATGCCCGTATCCTTCAAGATGGCTGCAGAGACGGCTGGAAAGTTCATGTTCATGGTTACTGACCCTGTTTAGGTAACAGCATGTTGTAGGAGGAGCAAAGGGCAGTAACAGGAGTATTTACTCCAAACCATGAGAGGCAGTGCTTCTCCCTGCTCGTAATAGCTGCTCTTTGCACAACTGGGTAAAATGGAAGATTGAAGATTAGTTCGGTAGAGTAAATATCAATTCAAGGTGCCTGTGTCTATACAGCATACTGCTAAAACCCAGTGCACAGAGCCAGGCTTCATGCAAACGTGATGCCTATACAGAGGCTCAAACCAACCAGTAAACAAGTAAAATGGCACCTGGCCAATCACTACAATAACAATCTGAGTTTAAGTAATTTGCAGCAAAGAATTCAACCAGGCTAGCAGAGATCAACACCAACCTTTCCTGGCTCTTAAATCATAACCTGATGTGCAAGAAATAACTAACTTAAATTAAGCTGCCTTAACTGCAAGAAATGGCCACATTCAACAATAAATCAAACCAAATACTCATCTAGAAGGCAGGAAGGCAGAAAAATACAACTCTAAATGCAGTGGTATAAATACAGCACTCTAAAATGACTTATAGTGTAAAAAAATTATTTTATTTGACATTTGTTTACTGGGATGGTCCAACTGTCAGCTGAACTTGTTTTCAGTGGAGGCCTAGGGAGAAAATCTCCAAGTACAGACATAAGTACCAATTCAAACATAGCTTTCAAAATTTTACAGTAACAGCTTTCATTTTCAACAATAACATCTGAAAAGTTTCAACATAAATAAATGACAAGTATAAACTATATGTAATAACTAAGATGTAGTCAGTATAATTGCCATTATCTTATGTTTGAGCGATTACAACCACACACACACACACATATATATATATATATATATATATATATATATATATATATATATATACACACACACACACATTAAACGTGAAAAATGGGAGCAGGGAAGATGAAACAGAAGTGAGATTAGCCTGGAGCACAGCAGGTGCATAGCCAAGTGCTGTTTACATGTTGTTTTAATGATATTTTGAAGCCTGATAGACAAAGTTGACCTAACAGCAACGGGGGGAGAATTCCATACTTTTGTTACAGAGCAAGAGTAGAGACACTGTACATTTTTCTTTGAAGTTCTGGAGCAGTTTTTTGTTCTCAGATCTTGGGATTCTGTTTCGTTGGTTTGGTTCAATTAGACTGCTTAGTGCTGGACAGGCAGAGGTCTTGTACACTAAGTTATGCAGTGTTGTTAGTTGGATATGGAGGAGTTGATTGTGGAGTTCAAGCCAGTTAAGTTCATGCAGAGGTCTACAGTGATGAGCATAGTATTTAGAGCTTTTGGTAAACTTTGCCACTTTATTACAGCACTGTTCCAATTTGGACTTACTGGAAGTTTCTAAGCTGCTGAGAATGGTGGCAACGTAGAGCAGAAAGGGGAGCAGAAAAGATTTAGCCAGGGTGAGGTTGAGGTGCTTAAGAATGGTTTGTTTCTGTAGAGAAGACCTCATTTCTGGTAAGTTTTCTTATGATTTTGCTGGATGTGGAGGTCGAATTTCACTTGATTATCTATGATCACTCCAAGCAGTTTGGTGTGCTGTACTATTTCAATAGTTGTATTATCTGTCGAGTATATTCTGAATTGCTCTACATCCGATGAGGGATTTTTTGAGTGAGAGGATGAGTTTGGTTTTCTTACAGTTAAGGAAAAGTTGTACATTTCTTAGCCAGGTTTCAATGGCAGTAAAGGACTTTTGTGTGATGGAGAGTAGCACGGGAGGAGTATGAGAGGAGCAGAGAAAAGTAGAATCATCACCATACTGAATGAGCATTCCTGGAGATGAAGTATGTAGGTTGTTTGTGAATATATTACCAGCAAAGGACCAAGAATGGAGCCTTGTGGGACACCTGTAGGGTTATGGAGAAAGGGGGAAAGTTTGGTTGCCCATTTTACGGCTTGTTTTCTATCCTGCAAGTAAATCTGAAACCGTTTTATTGTAGTATGAGAAAAATGCAAGTTGGAGACATTGTCCAGAAGTAGGGGGTGGGGAACTGTGTTAAAGGCTTTAGAGAGGCCTAGGAATACAGAGGCAGATACAGGAGTTTCCTTTTTCTCTAGCCCTGTTCACAGTGTCTGCAAAGGATATTAAGGCAGTGGATGTGCTATGGTGAGGGCGGAAGCCATGATGAGTTGGTGTGAGTAGATTATTTTGGAGAAGGAATTGCATAAGCTGCTGGTGTATACATCTTTCAAAAATTTTGGAGATGGGAGATAAAGTGGATATGGGATGGAAACTGGAAGGTTCTGTGGAGATACCTCCTTTGTAGATGGGAGTGATATGTGACATTTTCCATATGCTGGTGACTAGAGATTCTAATACAGACCTACTGATTAGGATACTTATTGGGTAGACGATGAATTCAGCAGCCAGTTTAAGGTATTGGGATGTGAGATTGTCAGCTGAGGTTGAGCAGTGTTTTTTAGTTGTAGCAGTAGCCTTTTCATAGCAGCAGGAGTACCTACTGAGAAAGTGGATTTCTTGTCTTTTAACTTAACTTGAAAAACTTAAATAATGCACAGAAACAACAGTAGTAGTTAAACAGCTTGAAAAAAGTGCAATTTGAGTAAAGTACTTATCAGTGGTGGATGGTACCAGATTCACTCAGACTTCTCTGTAGTCAAGTGATTTGGTTACCAAGGGTGTTTAAGCCCTGCAGAAATGAGCCAACTTTTGTGCAAATGTTACACCTTTATAAAGGCTCAAAACAAAAAGTAAACAAGAGAAATGGTCCCTGACCAATCACAAATAGCACAATCTATGATTTCTTAAGTAAGAAGAAAACTGTCCAAAGACATTTTTTTCTGCAATCTGTTAACGCTTCTGTTGGTTTAACAGCTATTGAACAGGATCAAAATCTTTTCATGTACAACTTCTATCAAGAAAGTACAGTTGTGTACACTTACCATAAATGTAGATGTTCGAGTGTATTCACTATTGCAGTCATCACACTTGGGTTATCCTGCCTGCAGGTAGCCCTCAGTCGGCCCGAATACCAGAGTCTTAGTATTTCTGCGTCAGATGCTGTTGCTTCTTCCATGACGTCAAGTCATCAGGAGTATAAAACAGGCAGCCAATGCCATTACATCAGTTTTTCTTACCCCAAATGTCAGGAGCCCCAAATTGGGACCTAGTATATGGTGTGGAACACCACTAGTAAAAAGTAAATACCAATGCCATTAGGAATAGCCATAGAGAGGAGAGGCAGATAGATAGAGAAAACCGGGGGGCTGGAGGGAGGGAAACCAGGACTGCAACAGTGAATACACTCAAACATCTACATTTATGGTAAGTGTACACAACTGTACTATGCTCTTCGTGTTTCACTGTTGCAGTCATCACACTTGGGTTGATTCCCAAAGCTGAGGAAGGGTGGAGGCAGTCAAGAAGTGTTAGGGCTGGCTAGTAGGCCTTGCAAGACTGCTGTAGCAAATCCAGACCTGGATTTGGAAAAGAGGCAAGTGGTAGAGCTTGATGAAGGTGTGTACAGAACTCCAGGTTGCAGCATCCAAAATGTCCCTGGTAGGGACTGTGAAGACTGGTATAGATGGGTGAAGGCTGCCAGCCTAGCCAGATAGAACTGTGCAGATAATTCTATCATTTGTAAATGTGAAATTATGAACTTAAAACAATGTGGCAACATTGCCATCTGCTTTAAAGAAAACTAAGTCAAGCATTTCTTGTTGGTCCTTTGAAATTAAAATTATTTCATCAGTGCCTTTCATGTTTACAATTCGACTCCATTCCGGCTAGATGAAGGCTTCCTGTCTATTGTTTTAAGGCTAAAGTTAATGACCAGAATTTACATGTGGAATGTCCTTGCAGTTTGTCAGCCTGGGAACTCCAGGAAGTGTAAAAAGATGATGTAATGTTTTAGCAGAACTGCAGTTTCAATTTAAACAGTGAGAACCAGAGATTAGGCATTTTTGTCTGACTATCCAACTCAGCACTACCTGTTGTCTTAAGTAAGTTATCTTAGACCTGTGTTTTCTTTTAGAGAGCTAGAAATTAGAGTGCTTAGACTAAGTGTTTTTTCTGTGATGTCAGAACTGTAGTACTGATTTATTTTAAGGATTTCTGTGTGATCTCTGAACTCTTGATTAGCACTGTGTAGTAGAAAGTATTTTCATGTGGTTTTAATTATTTATTATTAAATATTTTAAAACCTTTTAACTGCGGCTGGTTTTGTGTAGAGATAATTTAAGCTCTACAGTACACTGCATATTTATAGAGTTTACTGACTAAGTCACTAATAAGCCTTGAGACTGTTTAGTCACATTTACCAATTGGATAATATCGCACAGTAATAATTGGACACCCTTTTAAGGGCCTTTGAGTAGCTGATAATTATTAGCTGGGTGGTGGCAGGGTGCTACCATATAGTTTGGGTAAAAGGGGCACAGCTGGAGAACCTGTGCCAGCCTTCCCCAGAAGTGTCTGTGTGGTTGTATAAACTCTTATCTCAAAGTGTGTGTGTGTCAGCTACTTGGGCAGGGACACAAACCACTGGTTGGACAGAGAGAGTGCTGGAGATTTTAGCTTGTCCAGCTAGGCTGAAATCTGGACCCTATAGCTGTGCCTGTGGGGAGTCTTACTGGGGGACCTGGAGGGCAAGGGAGCGACCAGCCCCGAACTGTGATCTCTGTATGCTCTTCAGGGAAACTGCACTTTTCTGTGTGTATTTCTTATCCTTTCCTCATATAGGAGACACCCTCTCTGGTGTTAGTGGTGAGGATTGCGGCTCCTTGATTGCTGGGGCTAGGGCACGAGCGTCACATATTAATTGGTGGCAGTGGCTGGGATATCCACACATATTGTTTGGCAGCGGCAGGATATCTGCACCACATATTAGTTGGCAAATACTAATTGGCGTGTAGTGGTGTGGGTAGAGTGAATCCTGCAGCTTGTGTACAGTGAGCTTTGAAGGTGTTTTGTACTCTAAATCAGCCATGCAGTGAATACTCAGAGTTCAGATCACAATTGTTTTATTTCTTTATTAGCTTAGTCAGGGTGAGCAGGCAGCATGTCAGCAGAGGATTATGGAAAGCTGATAAGGACCCAGCTGGCAGAGATGCGCCAGGCTAGGGGACTGGTGCATGGAAACCTGACTAAGGCAGACCGGATTACAGCCTTGGTTACAGCTGCATCAGAAAACAGCAACCAGGACGACAATCAGACTGGCAGTGGAAATATCATTCCCTCGGAGAATGGACAGCTCAACCTTTCTGTGGTGGACTTAAAAATCCAGCTGGAGCTAAAGAGACTTGAGTTGGAGGCCAGGCGTTTGGAAGGAGAAGCAGCTGAGAGACTGAAAAGTCTACAGGCTGAGGAGAACGGGAAACTGTTACCTCTGGAAGCTGAGGAAAAGGAAAGACAGAGGCAGCATGAGAAGGAGATGCTGACTCTTCACCAGAGTCATGGAGGTAATGGGGAAGGGAATAACTGGACCCCAGAAGCACAAAAGGTAGGTACATTTCTTCCGCAGTCTAAAGAAGGGGATAATTTTGATAGTTTCATTAATATGTTTGAGAGGGTATTGTAAACAGTATGAAGTTGACCAAGGGCTTTGGGTACAGTTCCTGACCCCCTTACTCCATGGTAAAACACGAACTGCATTAAAATGTCTGATGTTGCATGTTTTGATTATACTGCTGTAAAGAAATGTCTTTTAGAACTGTTTAAGCGAACACCTGAAACATATAGGAAAAAGTTTTGTGAGCATAGATGCAAGGCAGATGAAAGTGTGTGTGAATATGCTGCTGAACTGAGCACTAATTTCCATAGGTGGGCGAGTGGATGTCAGGTTACCACTTTTGAAGGACTGGCAGACCTTTTGGTGAGGGAACAAGCCCTTAGCACTTTGCCTGAGGACAGGAGGATCTGGTTAGCTGATAGACAATGTGCTGCTTCACATGATTTGGGGAAGGAGAGAGACCTATACCTGGCAAGCAGGGCAACCCTGCACAGGAAGGGGACCCCCAGTACTGCTCATGGGTCTAAAGGAACCCATGGTGGGCAGCACAGACTGCCACAACAGAATGTGCCATTAGCAGGGGAAGCCACTAGTCCAGGTACACGTCCATGAGCTAGGGTTAAATGTTTTGAATGTAACCAGTGGGGCCATGTGGCATACAGGTGTCCACAGAGACAAGGTGGGGAATCAAAGGTGAGGGAACCAGTAAGTGAGAAAGACAAAATGCAAATAGTAGGTTGTGTTGAGACAACAGGGGTAACTGAACTATCATCCTGCAGATGTCCTGAGAGAGAAGGATTTAGATGAGGCAGTACCATGTACTTATGCAGTTACACATGGTCAGGCTAAGAGACAAGCATGTGGGTCTGGTAGCCTGAGGGAGACCCAGACAGACTGCATACTTGCAGCCAGGACTGGTGAGGTGATTACTTCAGGGAGGGAGCCACCCTGCAGCAGTGAGCATGAAGGTGAGCCACAGCTGCTTGTGGGTACTGATGTTCCCTTGGACAGAGTGAGTGCAAAGGTAGAGAAGAGTAGTAGTACCCAGGCTGACAGTGAGGCACCACTGTCAGAGGATGCCAGACTTCCTGTGGAAGGGGAGATAGGAAGGGTTACAATGGAAGAGTTGAGACAGGCTCAGCTCTCAGACCCTACATTGCACGGCCTGAGGCAGGTAGCCAGGGAGGCACCTGATTCTCAAGGAAAGGGGGAATCAGTATACTGGGACAAAAGGTAACTATATAGAAAGTGGATCCCTGAGGGAGGGCTAGAAGGTGAGAGAGTACAGCAGTTGGTAGTGCCTAGAGCCTACCTTCTGGCGCTTCTAGCCATAGCCAATGATATTCCCTTTGCAGGTCATTTGGGCAGAAAACGTACAAAGAGGCAGATTATGCAGAACTTTTATTGGCCTGGAATTTCCAGAGATGTAACAGGGTACTGCAGGACCTGTGAGCAGTGCCAAAAGGTAGGCAAGGCAGGAAACAAGGTGAGAGCTTCTTTGATGCCTTTGCCTGTGATTGAGGAGCCATTTCAGAGGGTAGCTATGGATATTGTGGGTCCTCTGAGTACCCCAAGTTCCGCAGGGAAAAAGTATATCCTAGTGGTAGTGGATTATGCTACACGATACTGACTGACAGAGGTGCCAGTTTCATGTCAGACCTGTTGGCTTGTCTCTGGAAGTCCTGTGGGGTGAAGCACATGAAGACCATCCCCTACCATCCCCAGACTAATGGTCTTGTTGAGAGGTTAAACTCTACAATCAAGTCCATGCTATGGGCATTTGCAGATCAGTTTAAGAGGGAGTGGACAAATACTTGCCCCATCTGTTGTCTGCTTACAGAGAAGTTCCCCAGGAATCAACAGGTTTTTCACCCTTTGAGTTGCTATATGGGCACAGGGTGAGGGGACCTCTAGATTTAATTCGAGATGAGTGGGAAGGTGAGTGCGAGTCTCACAAGGAGTCTGTTGTGGCATATGTCCTAAACCTCAGGACAAGGCTCAGGGTGCTCATGGGCTTGGCCCAGGAGAACCTGGCAGAAGCCCAACAACAGAAAAAGGTGTGGTATGACAGGAATGCTCGAGCTAGAGAGTATGCTGTGGGGCAGCAGGTAATGGTTCTCATTCCTGTCAGACACAACAAGCTGCAAGCAGCTTGGGAGGGACCCTACAAGGTGGTTAGAAAGGTAAGTGATATTAACTACATGGTGGAACTGCTAGGCAGACGGCAGGGGCACAAATTCTCCCATGTTAACATGATGAAACCTTACCACGATAGGGAGGCCCTTGTGCTGAGCATTTGCAGTGGATTGCAGGAGGAGTCTGAGGGAGATCTGGGGACTAATCTCCTTAGTGAGGCTCGGGATGTCACCTCAGTGGAAGGGGTAGAAATGTCCCAGCAGCTATCTCCTACTCAAGTTCGAGAAATCCGGTCAGTGTTGCAGGAATTTGGGGACATGTTCACTGGGAAACCAGGGTGCACCCACCTAGTGCAGCACCAGGTGGGTACAGGACCCCAAAGGCCTATTAGGCAGGCCCCTTATAGGGTGCCTGAGAGAGAGTTAGACAGACCCTGAGGGAGGATGTACAGGAGATGTTGGAACTAGGGGTGATTCAAGAGTCCAACAGTCCCTGGGTCTCCCCAGTGGTGCTGGTGCCAAAGAAGGATGGCAGCACCAGGTTCTGTGTGGACTACAGGAGATTAAATAGTCACACAGAGTCAGATGCTTACCCCATGCCTAGGACAAATGAGGCCCTAGAGCAGCTGAGTGGGGCTAAGTATCTTACCAAGTGTTACTGGCAGGTACCCTTGACTCCCAGTGCTAGAGAGAAGTCAGCCTTTGTGACTCCTTTTGGCTTGTATGAGTTCACAAAGATGCCCTTTGGGATAAGGAATGCCCCAGTGACTTTCCAGAGGCTGGTAGATTATATCCTTGCAGGAGGGTTTGCCCTTGCTTACCTAGATGATATTGCCATCTATAGCCACTCCTGGCCAGAGCACCTTCAGCATGTCAGGGAGGTGCTGGGCAGACTACAGAGGGCAGGGTTGACCAGTAAGCCGGGCAAATGTCAGGTGGGTATGTCGGAGGTCTCCTACCTAGGACATAGAGTGGGGAGTGGTAAGATAAGGCCAGAACCTGCTTAAGTGGAAGCCATTCAGGCATGGCCTGCACCTGTTACTAAAAAGCAGGTGAGGGCATTTTTAGGGACACCAAGGTACTACAGAAAGTTTGTCCCCAGTTATAGTACCATAGCTGCTCCCCTCACAGACCTGACAAAAAAAACAGGCCAGATAAGGTAGTGTGGACCCCAGCATGTTAGCAGGCATTACAGAAGCTTAAAGAAGCTTTGAGAAGACCCCCTGTGTTAGCCAGTCTAGATTACAGCAAATAATTTGTTGTGTAGGTGGATGCTTCAAACCATGGGGTGGGGGCTGTAATTAGCCAAATTTCTTCAAAGGGAGAAGAGCACCCAGTAGTTTATCTCATTCGTAGGCTCCAACCCAGGGAGGAATGCTATGCAGCTGTAGAAAAGGAATGTCTAGCCAAAGTGTGGGCACTGTAGAAACTTCAGCCTTATCTGTATGGAAATACTGTTATGACAGATCACAACCCCCTAACATGGTTAAACAGAGCCAGCCAGCAAAATGCCAAGTTGCTAAGATGGAGCCTGGGGTTGAAAGCATATGATATGTCAGTGCAGCACCACAGTGGGAGCAGCAATGCCAATGCAGATGGGATCTCAAGACAGGGAATGGGGTGAGGTACACTCAGATAGACCTAGCCCTCTCAAGCGGCGTTTTTCAAGGGTCACTTGAAAAATTAGCTTGAGTTGTCTGGGGGGGGGGTGTGTGAAGACTGGTAGAGATGGGTGAAGGCTGCCAGCCTAGCCAGATAGAACTGTGCAGATAATTCTATCATTTGTAAATGTGAAATGTTGAACTTAAAACAATGTGGCAACGTTGCCATCTGCTGTAAAGAAAACTAAGTCAAGCATTTCTTGTTGATCCTTTGAAATTAAAATTATTTCATCACTGCCTTTCATGTTTACAAGTCGGCTCCAGTCCAGCTAGATGAAGGCTTCCTGCCTATTGTTTTAAGGCTAAAGTTAATGACCAGAATGTACATGTGGAATGTCCTTTATTGCTCCAAGTGTAAAAGAATGTAAATGCAGTTTCTGTCAGCCTGGGAACTCCATGAAGTGTAAAAAGATGATGTAATGTTTTAAAAGAACTGCAGTTTCAATTTAAACAGTGAGAATTAGAAGTTATGTACTCACCATAACGTTCCATCTGAGTAGGTGACTTCATTCGGATGCAACCTGTGGGTATCGGATCCGACCTCGGATCCGAGCCGGCAATTCAAAAGCTTAGGCTCCGAGCTCCTAGCTCCTCCCTCTTACCCATAACCCCTTGCCACGCCCTGACTGACCTCAGATTGAGTTTGCCTCAAATACTGACCACAGTATACTAAAACAGCATAAATACTCGCTCTATAAAGGTCAGGGGGATGGAGGATACTTGCATCCGAATGAAGTCACCTACTCAGATGGAACGTTATGGTGAGTACATAACTTCTAAATCTGAAGTAGGAAGACTTCATTCGTCTGCAACCTGTGGGACAGAGTCCCTAGCTACCTGAATCTTGGGCGGCCATCATGGAAGGATGTTCCGGAGCACCGCTGAGCCAAAGGATGCTCTTCCTCTAGAAACAACATCCACCTTGTAATGAGAAATAAAAGTATGAGGCGAGGCCCAAGTAGCTGCCGCGCAGATATCATCCAACGAAACACGGGACTTAAAGGCGGCTGACGTAGAAACTGCTCTAGTAGAATGAGCCGTAACCCTCTTAGGAGCAGGTCTGCCTGAAGTGTCATATGCCTGCAATATGCAATTAGCAATCCATTTACACAGAGTGACTTTAGACACTGCTTTACCCAGAGCAAATTTAGCAAAGGAAACGAACAGCTGATCTGATTTCCTGTGGCCAGCTGTCCTGTTAATATAAAAACGTAATTGTCTATGAACATCCAATGAATGCAATTTGTATTCCCCTTTGTTTGAATACTTGGGAAAAAAGACAGGCAAATTGATTGACTGGTTAATATTGGCTTCAGAAGAGACCTTCGGAAGAAAAGATGGATTGGTCCTGAGGCACACCCTATCAGGGAAGAAAGAAAGGTAAGGCGGTTTGACACAAAGAGCCTGAAGCTCAGACACCCTTCTGGCTGAAGTGATAGCTACCAGAAAGACAGTCTTCCAGGAAAGGAATTTTAAATCAGCAGAAGCTGCAGGCTCGAAGGAGGAGCAGTAAGGGCCTGCAGGACTAAAGACAAATCCCAAGGGTACAACCTCCTTGACTGGAGGCCTTAATAAAAACTCCCTTGAGAAAGGATTTGCATAATTTCGCTGTCATAAGGGAGCTGTGTCCTGTCCAATGTGATAATGCGATATAGCCGCCAATTGTACTTTAATCGTGGATGAACTGGCCCCTTGATGAAAGAGGTCTGTTAGAAATTCTAGCACCGCAGAGATAGGTGCTGAAAAAGGATCCACCGTTCTCTGCCCTGCCCATATAGAGAACCTCTTCCATTTACTCCGATAAACCTGTCTGGTAGAAGGTTTATGGGCAGCCACCAAAATTGCCTTGACCGTGAAGAGATACCGAGTCCTAATTAAGGTTGGAATTGGAGCAGCCAAGCTGTCAACTTCAGGGTCCGCAGGTTGGGAACTGGCATTCCCAGAGGGTGAGAGATGAGATCCAATTGGATCCAGAATCCATGGTGGATTGATTTTGTGAGACCATAAAGGGGAACCAAGGTTGTCGAGGCCAGAATGGGGCAATGAGAATCATTCTGCTCCCCAAACTGTTGGCTTTCTGCAGAAACCTCTGCATCAGAGGAAGTGGAGGGTAGGCATAAAGGAGACCGGGAGGCCAAGCATGCACCAGAGCATCCTCGAACTCCCTGGTGGGGAAGTAGAGCGAAGAAATTGTCGCATTTGGCGCTTGAGGGAGAAGCAAAAGATCGCAACAGGGTTGCCCCCAAACGGCAAAAATCTTCTTCGCTACTTGAAGGTTTAGGGACCACTCGTGTGGAGAAAGGATGGTGCGACTGAGCTTGTCCGCAAGGATGTTGGACTTTCCCGGAATGTGCGTTGCTATCAGAAAGCGTTTGGTGGAAATTGCCCATTCCCAAACTCTCATGGCCTCTCGACAAAGGGGATAAGACCTGGTTCCTCCCTGCTTGTTGATATACCAGACTACGGACATGTTGTCTGTCTGAATCGCAATAGTCCCTGTAGGAAGAACGTGGTGAAGTGCTTGCAACGCCAGGAGCACCGCCTCATTTCCAGGACATTTATATGCAATGATGTCTCTGTGGGATTCCACGTGCCTTGGACAATCTTTCCCGCAGAATGCCCCCCCCACCCGAGGCAAGAAGCGTCCGTGGTCACTGTGGCTCGGGAAATGCAGCGCAAAGGGTCTTCCTGCCAGGGCTCCGGAGAAAGAAGCCACCACAGAAGGGAGTCCCTGCACGCCTGCTGACCGCAATCGAGCATTTAGAGATGAACAAAGAGGAGACCACTGAACTTGAAGGGTCCATTGAAGAACCCGCATGAGGGCGCAGCATGAAGTAGAAGCGGATAGCTGCCGCCATAGAACCTAGGGCCCTCAGGACCGAAGCTGCAGTTGGTGACGGTTGAAGGATTGCTGTCACATGACACCTCAGGCTGACGATACGGTCTGGGGTGAGGAAGGCTCGCATTGATCTGGTGTCTAGTCTTCCTCCTATGAAATCTATAATTTGAGTTGGATTCAGGAAAGATTTCTCCCAGTTGATCGTTATGCCCAGCCTTGGTGCTAGTTGAAGGAAGTAATCCCTGGCTGAGCACAGAAGATGCCTTGATGATGCCGGCAGGAGCCAGTCGCCCAGGTACGGAAAGACCTGTAATCCCTGGAGCCTCAGGTGGGCCGCTACCACCGCTAACACCTTGGTAAACACCCTGGGGCTGAGGTGAGACCAAAGGGAGGACCCTGAACTGATAATGACTGGCTCCCAGCCGAAGCGAAGAAACCTCCTGGATCGCCTGTCCATCCGAATGTGGTAGTACGCATCCTTGAGGTCTATGGAACACATCCAGTCGTTCTCCCTCAACAGGGGAGTATAGATTGCAGGGTGACCATCCGAACTTTTGCTTGGTTACTGACAGGTTCAACAGGGAAAGGTCTAAAATTGGTCTTAAGTCCCCGCCTTCTTTGGCACCAAAAGAACCTGGAGTAAAACCCTAATCCGGCTTGATCTGGGGACGCTGGATGGCTCTTTTTCCCAGCAGCTGCTCGATTTGAGAGCTGCCGCCTCCTTGATCGGGTGGAACATCTGGGAGGCTGCGAGATTTGGGGATCTTGATTAGGGTATTGAATATCCTCTGGATATGAGTCAAGCACCCAACTGTCTGTTGTTATGGACTCCCAAGAAGTCAGGTGCATCGAACCGCCCGACTGCCTCCAGAGACGGACAGCCGGGCAACCCTTCAGGGCTGCTGCGTGGGTCTCTCAGAGAAGGGTTCTCTGGACCCAAAATTGCCAGGAGCCCCTGCCTCTGGCACGACGACCTCCCGTCCTCCTCTGCCACGGAAGGACTGGTTATCCGGAGCAGGTTGGGACTGCTGCGACTTCGGAACCACATCTTCTTCTGTCCCTTTTGGTTCTTAGAGAAGGACCTCTGGGGAGCTGAGAAGCGGACTGACGGCAGACAGCATCTTCCGCCCTTTTCGCTCTGGACAAGTGTCTCGAACAGTCTTGCCAAATAAGGCAGAACCATCGAAGGGGCATTCGAAGGTCGCCTTAAAGGGCTCAGCAAAATCACAATGGCGGAGCCAGGCCTGTCGCCTCATGACAAGGCCTGCTCCGCTGGCTCTAGCTGCTCCCTCAGTAGCATGAGACAGCAGCCGCATAGATGTATTGGATACAGATCTGAGAGTGGCCATTCGGTGGAATAAACCTGCTTATCCTCACTCGAGATGGACTCGGGGAGATGCAGCGCATCTTTAATCAGATCTCGCTGCATCCTAATGACATGCGCCATGTAGTTCAGCGCTCTCAAGGAGAAGGTCGCTGAACTAAACACTCGCTTCCCAATTCGATCCATCGAACGGGACTCCTTGCCCGGAGGATGGACGGAGGGACTCTCCTGGGCCAATTCCTCTTCGTGGCTGCAGCCATCATCATGGCATCTACTGGGGACCCTTACTCCAGTGGGTGCGGTCTGATGGAGGAGAAAGAATGCGATCCGGGCGTTTGGGATAGGCTCAATGGTGTCCGGATCCTTCCACGCCCTGATAGATATAAGATCTACCAGGGGTCAGCAGGAGGGACACCCAAGAGGTAGAAGGGCCGCCTCGAATGCCTCCAAGAACACAGACTCGTCCAAGAAGCCTTGGGGCAGACCACCCCCTGATCCTTAACATCTCCATGATGTCTCCAAATGAGACGCCCTCAGGGGTGACCTAGGGGAGCCTTCCCTTCATCCAAGTCCGTGTCTTCAGTGACGGACTCAGGGGAGTCCATGTGCCTCCTCTTGCACTTGCGCCCGAGGTACATCATCGGGGCTGTCCGAGGAGTACTCTTCAGCAGATGGATGTTCCAAGGGAACCACTTGGGACATCGAGGCGGGCTGTCCCTGGGACCGGCTGGTGGGGCCTGGCCCAACTGCAATGGAGTGCGGATGGAGCCGTGGCAGGGACCGGGGTCCGGATGTCCTCGACAGTGCCCTTTCCATAACGCTGAAAGCCGAGGGAGAGCCAGCTTCTAAGCCCCGAGCCGACCCCCACTCGGATCCGACGACGGATCGGAGTCGGAGCCGAAACCGCCGGATCCGAGACCAGTGTGCTCCGACCTGGACGGAGCCGAAGACACCAGCTCCTCGGATCCGAGGCTCGCCTCGGCTCGAGAGGTCGGGTCCGGCACCGGCACTCAAGGATGGGACGGATCCAGGTGCGCCGACCAATCGGATCCGACCCACCCGGATCCAAATCTGCACGGCGCCAAAGCTCCAACCCGTGGTATGGGTCGGAGAAGGAGCTACGGGGCGAAAGGGGTCAAGCCCTCCCGGTTGGGGGCTAGGAGCACTCCCATTTGCATTTGGGCCTGGATGAATTTCCTCATCATCCGTCCATATCAGCTTCTCATCGAAAAGGTCGATCTGGAGGAGGCCACCAAGCGGACCTAGAGAACCGCCTCGGTGACCTCCTGGAAGGGCTAGCCTCCTCCTCCTCGGGTCCAGGAGAGAACCGAGGGAGTGGAGCCGAGGAGGAGGAAAGCTAGAAGGCACAGGGAAGCCCGCTTAGATGGAGGAGCCGAGCTGGAAGCTTCGCTCTCCTCTTGTGGTGCTTCTCCCTGTGCCTCTCCTTCTGTCTCTCCCTACTAGAATCCTTCCTCCGGCATTTTAAGGGAGGTTGAGTCCCAGCCGGAGGGAGAACTGACAGCAACAAGTTGCTGACTGGAGGCAGAGGCCAAGCAGTATCTGGGGTAAAAGACCGCCAGCACTAACTTCGACCTCCGTTCCTTAAAGCCCGGGGTTGAACCCTGCACAAATGGTACAACCAGAAGACAGGTGTTCAACCCCAAGATGACGAGTGTGGCCATCTGCTGGGGACAGCTTATGGCCACACTCGTACATTTTCGAAAAGACAGCCTTAGGGGCTTCAGACATGACACCTAAGGCCTAAACACACACAGACACACACAAAACTACGAAAAACCCGAGAAATTTAACTAAAGAGGGAGGGAAAGCCTTAACCACACACAACACTAACTATTTTTAAAACAAAAACTGAGAATTTTAACAATTTTCCTGTCAGAAAACCACTTATCTCAAAAACCACGCCAGGAGCTCAAGAATTCCGTTGCTTCTTGAAAAGCGGCAAACGAAATCTGAGGTCAGTCAGGGCGTGGCAAGGGGTTATGGGTAAGAGGGAGGAGCTAGGAGCTCGGAGCCTAAGCTTTTGAATTGCCGGCTCGGATCCGATACCCACAGGTTGCAGACGAATGAAGTCTTCCTACTTCAGATCCAGAGATTAAGCATTTTTGTCTGACTATCCAACTCAGCACTGCCTGTTGTCTTATGCAAGTTGTCTTAGACTTGTGTTTTCTTTTAGAGAGCTACAAATTAGAAAGCTTAGACTAAGTGTTTTCTGTGATGTCAGAACTGTACTACTGATTTATTTCAAGTATTTCTGTGTGATCTCTGAACTCTTTTGACTAGCATTGTGTAGTAGAAAGTATTGTCTTGTGGTTTTAATTATTTATTATTAAATATTTTAAAATCTTTTAACTGTGGCTTGTTTTGTGTAGAGATAATTTAAGCTCTAGAGTGCATTGCATATTTATAGAGTTTACTGACCAAGTCAATCTAATTAGCCTTGAGACTGTTTAGTCACATCTACCAACTGGATAATAATATTGCACAGTAATAATTGGACACCCTTTTAAGGGCCTTGGAGTAGCTGATTGATAATTATTAGCTGGGTGATGGCAGGGTACTACCGTATAGTCTGGGTAAAAGGGGCACAGCTGGAGAACCCATGCCAGCTTTCCCCAGAAGTGTCTGTGCGGTTGTATAAAATCTTATCTCAAAGTGCGTGTGTGTCAGTTACTTGGGCAGGGACACGAAGCACTGGTTGGACAGAGAGGGTGCTGGAGGTTTTAGCTTGCCCAGCTAGGCTGAGATCTGGACCCTACAGCTGTGCCAGTGGGGAGTCTTATTGGGGACCTGGAGAGCAAGGGAGTGACCAGCCCTGGACTGACTGTGATCTCTGTATGCTCCTAAGAGAAATTGCACTTTACTGTCTGTATTTGTTAATATTTCCTCATATATGAGACGCCCTATCTGGTGTTAGTGGTGAGGATTGAGGCTCCTTGATTGCTGAGCCAGGGCATGGGCGTCACAGGGACTCCCCTGAGAAATGCTGTAGAGGTAGAAGTAGCCCTAGTGGAATGTGTTCCGACCCTCTGATGGGTTGGTTTTCCATGGTGCTTGTAGCAGAAATGGATGCAGTGCACTATCCATTTGAAAATGGCTTGTTCTGAAATGGCCTTACTCTCTTGCCCCTGAAGCAAAGCTGACTAGCAGCTGGTCAGAATTTCTGAAAGGCTTAGACCTATCAAGGTAGAACCTGAGCGGTCTGTGCACGTCCAAAGAGTGCAGGATCCTTTCCTCTTTATTCTGAGGGTTAGGGAAGAAGGTTGTTAAGTGGACAGATTGATTTAGAGCCACACCGGACACCACCTTAGGCATAAAGGATGGATTAATCCTGAGGGAAACCCTGTCCACATGGAAAATAATGAAGGGTTCCACAGCCATTAGTGCCTGTAACTCAGACACTCTTCTAGCTGAAGTTATGGCTAAAAGTAAGGCTGTTTTCCAAGAGAGAAATTTTAACTCTGCTGAAGCAGCAGGTTCAAAAGGGGGAAGCATGAGCTTTTCCTGTACAAAGTTAAGGTCCCAGGCAGGGGTGGGTGCCCTCCTTGGGGGCCTTAAGTTGTTAGCCCCTCACAGGAACTGTTTGATGAGAGGGTGAGAAAATAGAGGTGGCTCAGTATTATAATGAGCCGAGATGGCAGAGGCATGAATCTTAATGGAGAAGGATAGGCCTCTGTGGAGTAGCTCTGCTATGTAATCCAGGCTTAAAGGTAAGGAGGGCACTGCTGTCTCCTTTCCTTTAGATTGAGATCCAAGAACAATATCTTTTCCACTTTTCAGCATAGGATTTCCTAGTACTAGGCCTTCCGGCTTCAAGAATAACATCCAGCATCTGTTTGCTGAGGGTTGCTGGTGAGGTACTCAAGGGATAAGCCAGGCTGTAAGGTTTAGGGTTTGCAATTGTGGATGCAAAATCTGTCCCTCCTGCTGAGACAGCAAGGTAGGAGTCTGGTGTTGGTGCCAGGGTAGCACCGTTGTCAGGATGCGCAGGAGTGAGTACCAGTGCTGGCGTGGCCAGTCCAGGGCAATCAGAAATGCCCTTGGCCTGTCTTGTTTTATCTTGAATAGTACTCTTGAGAGAAGGGGCAGAGGAGGAAAGGCATAGATTGAGAGGTTTTCCCATTGAAAGGATAGGGCATCCACCTTCCAGGCCCTGCTGTGAGGGTTCCTGGTGCAGTACTTGCTTAACCGGTGGTTCTCTGGGGAGACAAAGAGATCCATCTCTTACGTCCCCACCTCTGGATCAGAAGGTTGAAGGTGTTGGGCTCCAATTTCCACTCGTGTGGATCTAGGAGATTTCTGCTTAAGTAGTCTGCCAGTGAATTTTGTTTGCCTGGCAGTAACTGAGCTTGTAGATGGACTTGGTTGCTCAAGGCTGTGTTCCACAGGGCCATGGCTAACCTGCAGAGTGGGTAAGAATGGGTTCCCCCCTGCTTGTTTATATACCACATAACTGTGGTGTTGTCTGTTTTTATCAGCAATTGTCTTGGAAGGATTAGGTATTTGAAAGCTGTCAGAGCATTCTGTACAGCTAGCATCTCTTTTTGATTGATATGCAGGAGAATCTGGCTTGGGCTCCAGTAGCCCTGAATGCATTTGCCTGCCATGTGAGCCCCCCATGCATAGTCTGATGCATCTGTTGTCAGGGATTGGGTGGCGTGGGGTTGAGTGAAATGCAGTCCCTTGTTGTGGTTGAATGCTTCTGCCCACCAGAGGAACTCTGTCCTTTGACAAGGTATGATAGGAATGACCGTTTCCAAGTCCTGAGAATGCTGGCACCAAAGACTTTTTAAGTACCACTGACTTTTCCTCATATGCAGTCTTCCATATGGAATTAGTAGAACACATGAGGCCATGAACCCTAGGGCTTGCAGTATTTTCCTTGCAGATAGCTGGGTTCTGGTGGCTATTTGTTTGAAGTAGTCTGTCAGATAGACCTGTTTTTCTGAAGTGAGAAATGCTATCTGGGAAGTTGTGTCCAAGCTTGCACCCAGAAATACAATCTTTTGACTAGATACCAGTTGAGATTTCTTTTCAATGATGGTGTACCCCAATGACGTGAGAAGGCTTTTTACAAATGCCAGGTGCTGAATCAGCAATTCCTGACTGTCCACCTGAATCAGGCAGTCATCCAAGTATGGGTAAATTTGGATATTTCTCTGCCTGCAGTATGCAATGGCTGGAGCCAGGCATTTTGTGAACACTCTAGGCGCAGTGGATAAGCCAAAGGGAAGTGCAGGGAACTGGTAGTGCATAGACCTTGCCCTAAAACATAGATATTTCCTGCATGACTCCCTTATGGGGATATGCAGATAAGCTTCTTTTAAGTGTAGAGAGACTAACCAGGCATCCTTGGCTAGCATAGGGAGAAGCTGTTGCAGGGTAAGCATCTTGAATTTTGGGACCACCATGAAGGTGTTGAGAATTGAAAGATCCAAGATTGGGTGCCAAGAGCCCTCTTTTCTGGGCACCAAGAAAAGTCTGGAATAGAAACCCTGTCCCCTTTGTTCTACTGGAACAGGTTGAATAGTTCTGATATTGAGCAGTGAAAGTATTTGCTTTTGTGCCTGTAGCCACTGGTTTTGGAGGAAGGTCTGGAAATCCTCTTGGGGTTGGCAGTGAATGGAAGCTGAACTTGTAGCCCTGGGATACAATGTTGAGGACCCATCGGTCCTGACTGATTGACATCCAGTTTTTTGCATGAAGAGCATGTTTTCCTCCTAGGGGCACAAGCAGATGGGCAGGGCTGGGAAGTAGAATTGAAGTCATTGTGAACTTTTTCCATAGGGGGGCTGTTTACCACTCCCTGCTTTTGAGGTGGGGGCACTCCATTGCTTAGATCTCTGCAAACCCTGAGACTGTAGTCTGGGTGGCTCGTTTCCCCTAGGTCTTGTCTGGGAAGGACTGGAAGGGGCTGGAAAGGACCAGTGTTTTGAAGGGCAATGCCTACTGAATCTAGTGGTTGCATTTGTAAGAATTCTTTAACATTTTGCATAGATTCAGCTTTTTCTTCCATCTTTTTAAGAACAACTTCTGCTTTGGTGCCAAACAGCCCTTATTTAAAGGAGTGTCTATTAATTTGGATTTCACATGATCTGGCAAGGTTTGCTCCTTCAGCCAAGCATGTCTTCTCAGTACAGAACCAGTGACTGCAGCCCTGCAAGATGCTTCTAAGGCATCAAAACCACAGTGCAAAGTATGCTTACTAACTTGATTTGCAGAATGCATTAGCTCTTGTAAATCTTTATTTTCTGCACAATCTGGAAATAATACCATTTTTTGTTTAATTAGTTCCATAATATGTTGCTGGTACTTCAGCATGTGAAACTGGCAATTTAATGCCCTGATAGCAAGAGTTGCAGAGGTATATACCCTTCTTACCCCATCTGTCTAAAGCGCTGGAATCCCTGTCCGAAGGGGTAGGGTTTTTGACTGTGGTAGCCTTAATACCTTTAGGTCCCTGGGAAATGATCTCTGGATCAGTAGTAGGATTCTTGAAAAGAAACTTGTGGGAATCAGGTACTCTGTAGTACCAGTCAGGTTTCCTAGGGGCCGGGGGTAATGTGGAGTAAGACTGGATTCCATATTCACCAAAAGAAAAATCCTCTGGAGGGGAGGCAGAGGGAATGGATTCCTCTGCATATGAATCCTCATAAGCTGATAAGGGTATGTCCTGATAATAATAAGGGTCAGAGTCATCGGACTCCTGGTCTGTAGAATCAGAAGGAACTTCAATTCTTTGTCTCTTAGCAGGGGAAGGCTGGCTTCCCCTAATTAGCATAATAAGGTCTATAGCCATTCTAAGCATTTGTTTTTGTAGCCTGGGACCTTGAGCATGCACTTAGGTTGTCAGTTTTCTAGGCATAGTGCATACTCTTGGCCTAAGAAACTTGGTAGTTTTAGCTAAAAACGAAGTCGTCGGTTTAATTCAAACATCGGTAGGACGGAAAACATCCTCAGAAGCCGGTGCCTGCACAGCGGCTCCAGACCCATTCAAGGTAGAGACATCCACTGGTTCCATAATCGAAGAAGCATCTCGCGGCATACTGGACTCCAAATGGGCCTCAGCATAGGCCTGCGAATCCATAGAAGCGGGCATCAGGGGTTGCAAATGCGCCTCACTGAGTACCGGCCTATGTGGTCTGTCTCGGTCTTTATCTTTACGTTTTTTCGGAAGACGGTAGTCAGATGGCTAATCGAAGCATTTCGTAATACGGAGAACATGAGTGAAAGAATTTAGCGACAAAAATAGCCCAACGACAAATGGTAGAAGCGTTAAACAAGGCACAAAACCGACAGAGAGGGACGTCATGGTCTGGGCCTAAACAGGTGATGCAGTAAGAATGAAAATCTCTATGAGGTATTTGCTTTCCACAGGCAAGACAATTGTTAATTTTTTCTGACATCGTTTAGAGCATGAAAAAAGGATCCCCCAACAGGGTACTTGGCTTTAGAAGACTTCAGGATTATTAACTCGAAAACAAAAATTTCAAGGAGCACTTGCGAACTGCTTCTGCTTCGGGCTCCTCGTCTGCAAGAAATACTGATGCAATGGCGTCGGCCGCCTGTTTTATATCCCTGATGACCTGACGTCATGGAAGAAGCGACAGCATCAGACATAGAAATACTAAGTCTCTGGTATTCGGGCCGACTGAGGGCTACCTGCAGGCAGGATAACCCAAGTGTGATGACTGCAACAGTGAAACACGAAGAACATGTAAGGGTTCATTTTCAGCAGAAACCCAGCACCTTTCTCGAAATAACCCCTTTGGCTTTTGTTGTTACAGAATTCAACCAAGCTACACTCTCTACCACCACAAAGCAGCACTAACCCTGTTTCTCCCTATGTTTTTTTATCAGAGTACATTTTCTTTGAATGAATCTTCCAAGAGGCCTCGGCTGTCGTTACAGCTGTTTGGAACCACACATTTATTTATTTATTTATTTGACATTTGCTGACTGGGTTGGTCCAGCTGGGCCGAGGCTCTTTTTCAGTGGAGACCCGGGGAGAAAGGCTCCACAGATACAAAGACAGTCCAATACATGCTCCTTTTTTACTTGTAAACTTCCAGAGAGATTTGGCCTTCTTATGGATACTCATCCACAGTCTGCTTTAGACTGAGGCAGAACAAACAAAGGAATGCTATTTATTTATTTTATAGCAGATTCCAAAACAGTGTCACTATCAGACACAAATTAACTATGCAAAAATACAGCAAAAGACAAGAAAATGCACGAGGAATTACTTATTCTTCTGGAAGCAGGCCAGTCAACAGACTAACTTATGACATTAGGACAATTCACGTTAGCTACCTGCATACCTTGAAAGATCTGAAGAACAGCTTCGGACAATGTCACTCTTATTAACATCCTGATGTGGAAGCAGGGTGCAGCCTATAGGAAATGTACTGGAATTCAGGCCAGATGGGATATCTTGCCTGCTGGTATACTAAGAAATAACGACAGCAACAACGGACAGAATGATGGATGTCAAACGGTTATGCAATACATTCAAGAACAATTCCAACAACATCTTATAGTCAGCAAATCGCACTGAAAGTTTACTTAATGTGTCTTCTATTTCTGTGTAATTAAGACATCAGGTGCAAAAGTGCTAACAAGTCGATAATGTATTTTCTTTCTTGCAGCTGTATGCTTTAAGTGTACAAAGACCTGCTTCCTAATTAAGGAACTAATTCATTTCAAAATTGTGCAACTAACAGCAAGTATGCTGCATCTTTGTTGAGCACTGCCCTACTAAACTAACTCTAGGACCACACAACCCAAGAGAAGGGTTCAACAAATACCTTATATTAAAAAAAATGTGCCCTTCTTCCGATCTTACACACTCTTAGAAGTCAGAATTTACCACATAAAGTCCTTTGGTTTTGAAGACAGAACTGCTCCCCTGAAGAAATTGAATTTCTGTTTTGTTGAGCTCTCAACATTAACTGCTGGTACATACTCTGCCTTACCATTCAGTGCTTCAACAGTCATTCTTTAAAGAGTCGGTGATCCAGTGTTCTATCTTGAGCAGACACATAACAATCATTACTTGCAAAACTAAATAGGATTCGTTAAAAATGCTAAACAAACTCACAGGGGTAATGAATTCAGCTTGTCCAGCACTGCATCTTATATTTTCTTTCATTTTACTTCTAATGTTCATGGCTGGAGACATCAGATCCAGACTTCTGCGACTCATGCGCCTAACTTCCTTTTGAGCAAATGCATTTTCCTCATTTGATCGTCTATGGAAATAAGAAGTCATACAGATTATTATTTCAAGAAAATAATATTTTTTTTTTTTTTTTTTTTTTTACAGATTTACTGTTTTTAACGAAACATCTCACAATATTACATTTCTATAATATTTATACCACTGATCTTTTTACCACTCTCGTAATTAAGCACAAATTATTTCCACTGTGTCTTAAAGTGCTGACTCTCTACCGCCCAAAGTCAATGCCAGCTGACTGATGTCTTTAACTCAAATATAACAGCAGCAGAGTGGGTCAAACGCAAATTACGAATCGATCAGAATCTTACTGTGCATATGGACAGTATCTCTATATTTCACTCCTTTATCAGGATACAAGCAGAGTCATGCAAGAAACACCGCAGCAAATCAATCAGTAAATTACGAGGTTAGAAATCATCTCGCTGTGCCACTGATGCAGCTGCAAACAATGTTATCCAGCTTTCCAAAGAGAATGGCATCATCCGTCCTGTAGGTCCATTTCACATTCTGTCATATTATACTACAGCAAAGTTTAAACATTTGTAAGTAAGTGTGAAGACACAAAGCCAGCTCAGCTACACAGCACAAGTTTAGCAATTCCAAATGCTAGTGTCAAATTCAGCAAAAACAAAACAGAATGAAATAAATAAATGAATTACACAGGTAAACGGTAAGGAGACCTGAAGAATGCAAGTCTGTCATCCTAGAGTTAACAATTACACAACCTGGATACCAGCAGCAAGCTAGAAGATGAGAACAAAAAATGCCAAAGAACAAATAGATGGTACAGAGATTCTGGTCCATACACAACATATGAACATAATGGTAAATACTATACATAGCTCACTAACTCCTGTAGGGGGGATCCTGAAAATAGCCACTGCTATCCCGAGTTTAAAAGGCGAAGGGGGAAGCAGGAGTAGATTGACAGGTCTTTCTTAGCTATCACACATGTGCTCATTTACATACTCATTTACATACCTTAGGGACTAAAAATTGGAAAACAAAACCTCCCCAAATGCATGATCTAACCACAGAATAATTTTGTTTCCAGGAAGCACAGAGTTAGCCTGAGTCTCAATATGGAGAAAGCCAGTCTGCACTTAAAACGATACAAAATGTTCACTCACAAATGAAAAACTTTGGCAAAAGGAAACAAGGAGATATTCTCTGCTAAATCCCAGATTCCATACAATAACCAAATATAATGAAATCCTTCAGTTTTTAATAAACAGTCTAACAGCAGATAACAAATGCAAAAAAGAGAAACTGGAAGGGTGCCCTTACAACTAAAAAATGCACTCACTTGAGGCACTCCTTAAAATGGAGAACATCAACATCTGTGCAGTGACAGAGACCTGGTTCAATGCTCCAGAGAACACCCCTGCATTACCAGGCTATAATTCATACCACACCTTTTGGCCACCTAACCTGGACCGAAACACTAGGAGGCATGTCCATATTCATTAAGGATATCCATACCTCCAGGCTAGTTACTCAGCATAATGCATCCAAGATTATCCAAGTGCAACTAACTCTGGGCAAGTCCACAATCCAAATTGTAGCTTGCTACAGATCCCTCACCATGCCCCAGGATTCCCACTCATTTCTTGATACACTGGAAAATATTAGGGTACAACCATACACCCTAATAATGGGTGATTTCAACTACCCAATCATTAACTGGGAAAACTACTCATGTACCAACTCTTCTGCTCAACGTTTTCTGGAATTCATAAATTTCAATGCCTTGGATCAACTTATCCACACCCCCACCAGGGGCAGCAATATCCTAGACCTGGTTATTACCGACATGGGCAACCGGTGCTCCACACCAGAGGTCAATTCCTCGTTGGTCAGATCCAACCACAAGCTAATCACCCTAGACATCCACATCTCTCCCCAACCTCCCATTAGGGAAACCACAGTAAAAAATTTCTCCAAAGCCAACTTCACGCTTCTTAAGACAGAAGTGGCAAACTTCACGACACCCATGCTGATGGATAATAGAGGTATGACTGCTGAATCCTACACAAATGCACTTTATAAGCACTTACACGAGTGCATGGATCGTGCAATCCCTAACCGAACCAAGATGCCATCCCCCAAAAAAGGAAGCCAATCTGGTGGTCCCCTGCCATAAACAAACGCTACAACAGAAGAAAGAAACTTTTTTTTTTTTTTTTTTTTTTTTTTTTAAAACAGAGTAAAATCCCATGATTGGGGAAACTCCCTGGTCAGCCTCAGTAAGAAGCTGAGATCCCTCATAAAATCCTCCAAAGCTAGTTACGAAAACAAAATCGCCACTGACTCTAAAGACAACCACAAAGCATTCTATAGCTATCTCAAGAATCTCAATGGCAACACTCATATCTGCTCTGAGTTACAGCACAATGGCACTAAATATACAGAACCAACTGATTGCCAACATCCTGGCAGATAGTTTCAGTGCTAACATTACCCCCCTGTCATCTCCTAAAGGGCCCACCTCTATATCAGAAGAATGCAAAGTTCCTGTAATCACGGCTGCACAGGTAAAAAAACACACTATCCAAATGCCAAGACCGCAGCATCCATGGGATCTGACAACATCCCAAGCTGTGTTCTACATGAACTACAGAACGAACTGGTACCCACTTAAGTACCATGTTCAATCACAGCCTCACCTCAGGGTATGTGCCCACTGAATGGCGCACAGTGACAGTTATCCCACTCCACAAAGGGGGAGCCACCACAGACCCTGGAAACTACCGCCCCATTAGCCTAACGTGCCTGGTCTGTAAGGCTATGGAAAGTATCATCATGGAACTTATACACAATGACACTGGTAATCTCCAAACTCAGGACCCCACCCAGTTCGAGTTTGTAAAAGGCAGATCATGTCTCCTAAACCTGACAGACTTCTTTGAAGCAGTCACCAAAGCCGTAGATGAGGGTAGGGTGATCTAGATCTCGCCAAGGCTTTCGACACCATCCCCCACTCTGGAATTATAGATAAACTCACTAAACTAGGTATAAATTCCTATGTCACAAGATGGGTTGCCAACTGGCTCACTGACAGAACCCACACTGTGAAAGTAGCAGACTCCAAATCCAAATGCAGACCAGTGACAAGTGGAGTACCACAGGGTTCAGTCCTGGGTCCTCTCCTGTTTGGTATCTACTTCTCTGAAGTACAGGCTAACACAGAAGGTCTTTGTCTAACGAAGTTCGCAGATGACTGCAAACTAGGAGCCATAATCAAAACTCCAAAAGATGCGGACATCCTACAAAAGGGCCTCGCTGAGACAGATGCCTGGTGGCAAAGCCATGGCCTCAAGCTCAATGCCAAAAAGTGCATTGTCATCCCTTTTGGTAAAAACTCTGTACCCATGAACTACCACATAGACGGTAGTCTACTTAACACCGAAAGTATGATAAGAGACCTTGGGACACAGGTGGACAGTAGTCTCTCCTTTGATAATCACATCGCCACAGTAGTCAGGAAATCCTTCTATGTGGCACACCTCATCACAAAAGGTTTCTTATCCAGGAAAAAAAGACGTCACTGTTCCCCTCTAATCATCACTCAGACCCATTATAGAGTACAATGCCCCTTTTGGTATGTACCTCACAAGACATCTACAACTGGAAAGGCCGCAGAAATACCTCACAAAGAGGATTACCGGCCTCAAACAGATGCCCTACGTAGACATTCTCAAAAAAACTGCAGCTTTACTCCGTCACATATCGCCTACTCAGAGGTGATCTCTCCCTAACACACAAAGCTATGTCAAACCCAGAGCTTTTTGACATGCTCCACTTAAAGAAATCTCAGTCCCTACGAGCTACACGCTCTAGGGACCTAAACCTTGTCACCACAATAAACAGAACATGCTGGTGGGATAGATTCCTGTCCCAGAGACTTCCCATACTCTGGAACAAACTACCTATCTATATCAAACAAAGCTCCTCATTAGCACTCTTCAAGAAAAATCTTGATGATTGGATGGGAGATAGGAAATTCAGCCCGGGGATCACTTCTGTGGCTCTGCTCGACAGTGGCACAGGAAAATAATTTTCTTGGGTGGCAAAAGCCGGGCTACCTTTTGGCTAGGCTTATATAGGCCCCAGGGCCAATAGCCTAGTACCTACCTATGAACCCATAAAATGACCTATCTTTCAACAATGGCAAAGTGTGAACAATTCACCCCCCCTAAAAGAAAAAAAAGCAAACAGATTGACATTATTTCTGTAGTATTTGGAAGTTCACATGTACAAGTTATAACAATGGGGACATGACAGCAAGCTCAGACCATCACCAGAACACATTCACTCTCCCCCTCCCTATAAGATCCCCGAAGTAGCTAGATAAGTCCTCTACTATCTCTACAAGTAAATGCTCAGTCAGACTCAAGGCCAGATTCTAACTTAGCTTTTTAAAGCCATGGCCTCATGGAACACTATCAATTTATGGTTATGAAAGAAAAGAAACTAGATAAATTATAAAAGTCCAGTGAATGGCCCAACACCACAGCATATCGCTCAGTCTCTTAACCACTCCCTAGGTCCCTGCTTGCACAGAGCCATGATATTGCTCTCAGGTGAAATCAATACACATACACCAGGGCCAGTTGTACTGTGCACTCTCCGTATGACAACACTGCAATAATAGTCATCATGGACATCACACTGGCCAGCCTGCTCCACATGTTTAAACTTAGCATGTTTTATAAACCTCAGCAGACTTTCCCCACCACACCCAAAGTTTCCACTCGCAACCATGGCCACAGCTCATCAGTGCAGTGTTTACATCCAGGTAAATGATTCCTCACAACATCCCTGCGCAAGCCGTGTACGGCAGAACAACTTCTCATTGTGTTCCTCAAGGACAAAAACATCTTCCAGGAAATATTGTCGTACTAACTGTAGGCTTGGAGGAGACTGTAACCACAGAAGGCAGTGAAAAAGACAGATTTACTGTCAAAAGGCCTCACAGACTCAGAGTTTGATTAAGGTGGAACAAGGTCCTACTCCAAGTAAGTGGGGGGGGGGGGATTTAAGCCTCCAATTGGTAAAATGAACAGAAACAAGGAAGGATTTTATATATTTTAGATAAAAGGAAAACTGAATTACTAAATACACTGACATTATCATTTTGTCTTAAATAAATATGCAGTTTGATGGAAATGCTTTTGAAAAAAGATTTAATCACTACATTTTTGCTAAGCTGCTGAAGAAAGAGGGTGAGAGTACAGTTGTCTCACGCTTATCAGAACTGTAGAAGTTGAAGGAGATCAATGCTGCAGTGCTGGTTCTTGGGCCTACCTGCCATGCAGAAGCCTGCTACTGGCCCGAATTCCACAGTCTTTACATCATTCCTAGCCTGAAGGCTGAAATCGAGGTATAAGAGGGTCATCCATCTGCAGCATCTTCAGGTCTTTCTAGGAGGTAAACAACAATCTGACGCCTGAGGAAAGCACAACTCTACCTGATGTCATAGTTTTATACAAGGATAAGAGGTCATGCCAATCATAGAATAGCAGTAGAATTAAGGGGATGATGGTGGATAGTAACTACATGCCAGAGACATCCCCATAGAATGGGAGAAGAGGCCAGCTGATGGAAAGGAAGGAGGGTGGGAGTTTGTGCTGCTACATTCATCTACACATTTACAATTACGGTTAAGTATGACACAAATGTACTATGTTCCTTGTAGTTAGTGTTGCAGTACTGATTCTCGGGAGGACTCTGAAAGCTACTAGCTGCGTAGCAGGCTGTCTGGGAACCCCAGAGAAATCAGGCTCTATAGGATGGCAGTAGCAAAAACCTACCCTAGTCTTGGAGGTGTTGCCCAAAAGAGTAACTTTCAGTATTGGTACTGGCTTATAATGATGGGTATAACAGAAAGTAATGCAGTTAACTATCCATTTAGCAATACTCTATTTAGAGACAGACCTGTCTTCTTTCCATTCTGCAAAGGCCACTAGCAGTTGATCTGCCCTATTAGGGAACTTTGCTCTATTTAGATAACACTCAATCTGTCCAGGGAATGCAAGAAAAGTTCATCTTTAATTTTTGGGTTTAAGAACACCAGCATGTGAACAGCTTGATTCAAGGAGAGGTCTGATACTACTTTGGGCATAAAGAAAGAGTTAGTTCTAAGAGTCACCATGTCCCTGTGAAACACAATGTAGAGTTCTTTGCACATCAGGGCTTGTAGCTCTGAAACCTGCCTAGCTGAGGTGATGGCTACCAGTATGATGGTCTTCCCAGTCAGCATCTTTAAAGGAGGCAAAGCTGCTACAACATGCTAAGGTAAGTTTTTCTAATACATAGTTTAAATCCTGAGTCACAACAGGGTTTCTCCTGGAAGGTCTGAGGTTTAACACCCCTTATAGGAACCATTTCAAATGGGGGTGAGAATAGATGGGGGAAGCAAGTCAGACAGGCAAAGATGGGAGAAGCATATAACTTAATACTGGAATAAGAAAGGCCCTGGTGAAGCAATCCCGAAAGGTATTACAGCAGCAGGTTAACGTCCGAAGAGGAGGACTAATGTCTTTGCTCTTGCATGAAAAGGAAAACCTTCACACCATTTGGATTTTGTAAGGTTTGCTGGTAGTCACTTTTCGTGCCTCTACAGATAGACAACACTTCTGTAGAATAGTTTGCATTACTTGGGGTCAAAAGCCAATCCTCCATGCTGTCAGTTTGAGGGTGGTCAGTTAAGGATGAATAACAGACCCCTTTAGCTGGGTGAGTAGATGTATCATCTGTAGGAGGAAGTAATATCACCCCTTGCTGAGAGTCAAGAGGAGGGGGAAACAATGTTACCATGCCAGAAGGAGGCTATGAGTACCATGCTCAGCCTGTCTGACCTCACTTTCATCAGTACTCTGAGAATCAGGGTTAGTGGTGGAAAGGTTTACTGAAGAGGTCTGTCCATTTGAAGAAGGTGTCTGCTCCTATGTCCTTGTTTGTTGGGTTGCGGACAAGAACCTTTAAAGAAGCCTGTTCTGCTGAGAGGCAAAAATGTCTATACAGAGGTGAGGCAAAAATGTCTATACAGAGGTGATCCCATTCATGGGTAAGATCCAGGAAAATCTCCCTTTTCAGCATGCACTCATTGCAGACTGGAAGATCCATGCTAAAACAGACTGCTAGGGTGCTGTTCTGACCCAGGATGTAGGATGCTTTGAGTGTCAACAGTAAATCCTGTGCCAATTGCCAAATTCTTGCAAGACTGCACAGGGGATAATAATGGGTTCCCCCTGCTTGTGAATGTACCATACAACCACGGTGTTTGTCTGTCCAGATCTGTAGTGCTCCTGGGTTCAGGTTGTATTTAAAGGCTTTGATGGCTACCATAATCTCTTTCTGGTTTATGTGCAGCTTTCTTTGTTCAGGGTTCCAAATATTCTGCAGCTTCAGGGGGCCCAAGTGCACTTCCTAGGCAATGTCTGGCCTGTCTGTAGTAATGGTCTTGACTGATTTTGGCAGGGAAAAGCTTGCCCCTGGATTCTTCAAGATGGTGTTTCTTCACCACAGATTTTCCCTTTTCAAACAGGATACAAGAGGCACCAGGGTTTGAGTATGCTGTTCACAATTTTTTTTTCTTTTTTCTTTATGTGCAGTTTTGCAAGGAGGACCATTAAAATGCAGGATGCCCTTAGTTATTCCCTTGTGGAGATTGTCTGTATTGGTAAGTAGGCTGACCAGATAAGTTAAGATGCAAGAAGTCTTGTCCTGGGGAAGGAAGGAAGGCTTTTTGTTGCTATGAATCTATTAGTATGCCCAGGAAAATAATTCTTATTTAAGGCTGAATCAGTGACTTGCTGAGGGTGAAGATTATTTTCTGGAAGCAGTCCACAATGATTTGTAAGGCTGCTTGCTGTTCTGGAATTGACTTCCCTGGACAAGGCAGTTATCCAGGTAAGGGTAAATGTGCACCCCAAAGGTTCCGCAATAGGCTATAAATGAAAATAATACACTTACAATAATGATAGATTTTTTTTGTTTCTGTCCTTCCTCAATGGATGGGATCTTCAGATCAGGCCCTAGGTCCACATTCAGCTGCTTCAAATTTTTGGATCCACAGCTCAGTTCCTCCCTTACCCATAATTCTCTCCTAGCAGCAACATTACCTCACATCAAATTTGCCTCAACTCCATAAAGTTAAAATTATAATAATGACAGTAATACATATGACACTCAGAAAATCAGGGAATAGAAGCTAATCTGCTCTGGAGCTATAACGGGTTAAGACGTGGCTCCCAAAGTAGACTTTAACTCTGTACCAGTAGCCCATAATGAGAGGAGGAGGGAGGGAGGGAAGTCGAGGAAAGATATAAAAGTACAGTTGTGTACACTTACCATAAATATAGATGTTAGAGTGTATTCACTGTTGCAGTCATTACATTTGGGTAATCCTGCTGGCAGGTTGGCCTCAGTCGGACTGAATTCCAAAGTCCTGGGTCCTGCGTCGGCTGCTGTCGCCCCCTCCCTGACGTCAGGGGTATAAAAGCAGCAGCAGATGCCATTTTCTTTAGTTTTTCTTGCCCCAGTTGTCAGGTGCCCCCTAAAAGGGTAGCCAAAATTTATATATATATATATATATATATATATATATATATATACACACAATTACATGCAGCAATATAAACTTTACCTTCATCTACAAGCAAATACACCACATAGGTTGTATAATCAGGGAAGGAAAGATAGGTTCCATCAGAAGAAAAGGGGGATGGCGGGTGGGTAACCTGGACTGCAAGAGTAAATACACTCGAGCATCTACATTTATGGTAAGTGTACACAACTGTACTATGTTCTACGTGTTTCACTTTTGCAGCCATTACATTTGGATAGAGTCCCAAAGCTATGGTTGGGAGGCTGGAGCTAAATAGCATTAGGAGCGGCTATGAGGCCCTGCAGAGCTGCAGTGGTAAAGCCTGCCCTGGATTTAAAGTAGAGTGGCAGAAGATAGTGCTTTGTAAAGGTGTGCACTGAACTCCAAGTAGCAGCCTCTAAAATGTCCTTGGTAGGTAACTCCCCTGAGAAAGGCTGCTGAAGTGGCTGCAGCTCTGGTTGAATGTGGCCTAATGCCCTTAGGCACTGGCTTGCCATGCTGTAAGTTGCAGAAATGAATTCAGTGGCCTATCCACTTTGAAATAGTCTGCTTTGAGATAGCCTTTCCTTGTGATCCTGCAGCATACGTCACTAGTAATTGCTCTGTCTTTCTGAAAACTTTGGTTCTGTCCAAGTAAAATCTAAGCCGTCTGTGTATGTCCAAAGAATGTAGAATTCTCTCCCCTTGTTCTGTGGATTTGGATAAAAAGTTGGCAGATGAATAGTTTGGTTAAGAGCCACACTGGACACCACACCTTAGGCATAAATGCTGGGTTTATCCTCAGAGAGACCCTGTCTGGATAAAAAATGATAAAAGGTTCCACAGCCATGAATGCCTGTAGCTCTGAAACTCGTCTTGCAAAAGTTATTTCTAGGAGCAGAGCTGTTTTCCAAGATAAAAACTTTATATCAGCAATAGCAGCTGGTTCAAAAGGAGGCAGGGTGAGTTTTTGCAAGACATAGTTGAGGTCCCATGCAAGCATTGGTGATCTCCTCGGAGGCCTTAAATTTGTGGTTCCTCTGAGGTACTGCTTTAATAAGGGATGAGAAAAGATTGGTGGCTCTGCATTGTAATGAGCTGAAATGGCAGAGGCGTGCATTTTAATAGATGAAAAAGATAGGCCTTTGTCCAACTTCTCAGTTAAGTATTGCAAAATCTGAGGAATATTTGGCACAGCTGTATCAGTTCCTTGTGCCTGGTTCCAAGCACAGAATCTCTTCCATTTTCCAGCATAAGATTTTCTAGTACTAGGCCTTCTGGCTTCCAAAATGACATCCATCACAGCTTTACTGAGAGGTGTGTTTTGTATGACTAAATTATCCGCCATGCTGCCAGGTTTACAGTCCTGAGTTGGCTGTGCAGGATCTGATTGTTTTGCTGGGACAGTAGAGGAGGGATTTGAGGCAAGTTCCAAGCTGGGCATTGAGACAAGTTCCTTAGGATTGGATGCCAGTCTGGAGCAATCAGTATCATCTTTGGCTTCTCCTGTTTGACCTTTAGGAGTACCTTGGTTAGGAGAGGCAGTGGGGGAAAAGCATATACTGATAGGTTTTTCCAGCTGAAAGATAGGGCGTCCACTTTCCATGCTTGTCTGTGATATATCCTTGTGCAGAATCTTTTTAGTTGGTAGTTGTGAGGGGAGGCAAATAGATCTATGTCCGGGCATCCCCATTTCCTTGTTATCATGCTGAAGACTTGTGGATCCAGCTGCCACTCGTGGGGATCCATGAGGTTTCTGCTTAGTTTGTCTGACAGAGTATTTTCCTTTCATGGCAATAATTGTGCCTGCAGATGAACTTGGTAAGTCAATGATGTGTACCATAAAGTCATGGCTAGTCTGCAAAGGGGGTAAGAATGTGTGCCCCCCTGCTTGCTTATATACCACATGACCGTGGTGTTGTCTGTCTATCAGTAGCTGTCCCAGATGAAGTAGGTCCTTGAAGGCTGTCATGGCATTTTGAACAGCTAGCATCTCTTTTTGATTGATATGTAGATGCATTTGGGTTGAGGACCATGTGCCCTGAATGCATCTTCCTGCCATGTGGGCCCCCCGGCATAATGTGATGCATCCATTGTTAGTGTCTGCCTGGCTGGGGGTAATATGAATGGCTGTCCCTTGTTTTGGTGACAAGCCTTTGCCCATCATCGAAACTCCTGTTGCAGGCAGGGAATGAGAGTAATCATTTCTTCCAGGCTGTGGCAATGTTGAGTCCAAACACTTTTCAGGTACCGCTGAAGTTTCCTCATATGCAGTCTTGCATATGGAATTAGTAGGATGCAGGATGCCATGAAGCCCAAAGCCTGCAGAATTTTTCTTGCAGATAACTAGGCCTTTGTTGCCAAAATTTTGAAATAGGTAGTCAGTTGCCTTTGTTTGTCTGGCGTGAGATAAGCCATCTGGGCAGTTGTATTTAAGCTTGCACCCAGGAATATTATCTCTTGAGAGGGTACTAGTTTTGATTTCTTTTCGTTGACTGTGTACCCTAGGCATGTTAGAAGTCTTTTCACAAACGCCAGATGCTGTAGAAGAATGTCCTTGTTCTCTGCTTGAATTAGACAGTTGTCCAAGTAAGGATATATTTGTATTCCTCTTTGTCTGCAGTATGCAATCACTGGTGCCAGGCACTTTGTAAAGACACTGGGCTCAGTAGATAAGCCAAAGGGCAGTGCAGAGAATTGGTAATGCATTGAGCCAGCCTTGAATCTGAGGTATCTTCTGCATAATTGTCTGATTGGGACATGCAGGTATGCCTCTTTTAGGTCTAGAGTCACAAGCCAAGCGTTCTTGCCCAGCATGGGCAGAAGCTGCTGCAAAGTCAACATCTTGAATTTTGGTATATCCAGGAATGCGTTCAGAACAGATAGGTCCAGTATTGGTCTTCATGCCTTGTCCTTTCTGGGTACCAAGAACAGTCTTGAGAAAAATCCTTGTCCCTGCTCTTGCTCTGGTACTTGCTGAATGGCCCCCATGTCCATGAGGGATGAGACTTGTTGTTGTGCCTCTGCCCATTGATTTTTTGGCAGATCTGGCCAGCCGTTTGCCTTTGGCAGGGCATGGAAGTGGAACTTGTAAGCCTTGTGACACGATATTTAGAACCCACTTGTCCTGGGTTATAATCTGCCAATTTTGAGAAAAAAGTGCTAATTTCCCCCCTAAGGGTGCTGCCAGGAGATAAGTGCTTGGTGCAGGCAGGGGGAAGTCATTGGGACTGTTTCCTATATGGTTGTGATTTGTGTTCTCCACTTTTGGAGGTAGAAGCATCCCATTGCTTTGACCTGTATGAACCTTGCGCCTGGGATCTGCCTCTAGGGCGTCTGGATCTGCCCTTTTGAGGTCTGTCCGACACAGGAAAGGACCAATTCTTTGTAGGCCAGTGTCTACTAAACCTAGGTGACTGTACTTGTAAAAAAATCTTTGACAGTTTGCATCGATTTAGCTTTGTCCTCCATTTTCTTTAACACCTTTTCTGCCTTAACACTAAAAGTATCATGCTGTAAAGGTGCATCTAATAATTTAACTTTAACATGATCAGGCAGATTTTGTTCCTTTAAACCAAGCATGCCTCCTAATTACAGAATCCGTAACTGGGGCCCTGCAGGAGGCCTCCCAAGAATCAAAACCTCATTGCAAAGTATGCTTTCCAACTTGCTCAGCTGCTTGCAATAAATCCTGCATTTCCTTGTTTTCTGCACATTCAGAGTTTAATAACATTTTCTGTTTAAGCAATGCCATAGCATGTTGCTGATATTTGAGCATATGAAACTGACAGTTTAAGGCCCTTATAGCCAAGGTAGCAGATGTGTAAACCTTTTTCCCCATCTATCCAGTGCCCTAGAATCCCTGTCAGAGGGGGTAGGGTTTTTTGAAGCGGAAGCCTTAATTCTTTTGGGACCCTGTGAAACAGTTTCTGTGTCTGCAGCAGGGTTTTTAAAAAGGAATTTATGAGAGTCAGGAAACCTGTAATATCTGTCAGGCTTAACAGGAGCTGGAGGTAAGGAGTCAGGGGTAAGACTAGACTCCAAAAACACATCTACAATGACTAACACTGGTGAAATGGCTAGTGGCCTGTGTTGAGGTAGTAAAAGGAAATCCCTGAGCCTCTTTAGATTCTGAAAAATCTTGGCTCTCCCAGTGGAAATGCTCCCGCATGGTATGCAAGGTTTCCCCAAAAGAATAGTCCTCTGGAGGAGAAGCTGAAGGTATAGATTCGTCAGCATCAGAATCCTCATAGGGGGGAAGAGAATATTCCTGATCAGAAGAGGAATCAATAGAAACCTGATCTGAAGATTCAGTCAGTCTCTTGCCAAGGCCTCTTATCAGGAGGGGGATGGGAACCCCTGATCAAAGTAATCAAGTCTTCGGCCATTTTAAGCATCTGTTATTTGGGCATAGAGGCCTGTCCATGTGGCTCTTAAGTTTGTTTCTTTGCTTTAGAAGGTGCTTTAGTCTTTGCCTTTGAAGCTGAAGTCGGTTTAATGTAAAGATGTTTAGGTCTGAATACACCCTCAGAAGCCAGTGCCTGCTCAACGGCTCCGGACCCATCTGAAAGAATTGTATCCGAGGCTCCAATACCTTGAGTTTCCAGGGGCATGGCCGAATCCATGTAGGAGTCAGTAGCGGCCTACGACTCTAAAGTAGCAGGCCATCAGGGGCTGCGAAAGCGACTCACTGAGAACCAGCGCCTGGCTTAGGAGAAGCTTCGTCGGTTTTGGGCCTCGGTTGTCTCTCTCTCTCCTTTTCTTTGCGTATTTTGTGAACTCCGGTAGTCTGATGGCTATCCGACGACATTTCTGGATAATTAAACCAGCGTCCAAAATAGTTTAAAGCAAAATCATACAGACGCTTAATAGTGCGTTGGTTAAATCTAGCACAAAACCTACAACCAGAAATGTTGTGATCAGGGCCTAGGCAAGGAATACAGTAAGAATGAAAGTCCTTATGAGGTATTTGCTTTCCACAAGAAATACAATTATTTACTTTTTCTGACATCGGTCTGAAGCAAGAAAAAAAAGTTTCTCCAACGGGGTACTTAGCTTTATTGAAGACTTCGGATCTGAAACTCGAACACGAAAATCTCAGGAGTCGGCTGACCGGCACTTGCGAATGGCTTCTGCTTTGGGCACAGCGTGGCAAGAAAAACTAAAGAAAATGGCGTCAGCTGCTTCTTTTATAATCCTGATGACCTGACGTCAGGGAGGGGGCGACAGCAGCCGACGCAGGACCCAGGACTTTGGAATTCAGGCCGACTGAGGCCAACCTGCCAGCAGGATTACCCAAATGTAATGACTGCAACAGTGAAACATGAAGAACATCACACCATAATAACAGATATGTGTTGTAAGTACATGATTTTGTATCTGATGTTGTCTTTTCAATCCATTCCTCAACAGATGGGCAAAGTCCCCAGCTACTTTGCCCCTAGGGTGGTCTCATGAAGGGTATTCTGGAAGACGGCAGAACCAAATGCTGCCTTATTTCTGGAAAACAAGTCCAACAGATAATGAATGATGAATGTGTGAACATTAGACCACATGGCAGCAGCACAAATATACATGACAGATGCAGTCAGTCAGCAATTGAGGTCCTAGAAAAAAAGGACGTGGAAGTATAAACAGATGTAATTAAATCAGCCTTTGGTGGCTTAAGTAAAGGCAAGCCTTTATCTTTATATACACGAGCGATGCAGTCAGCCAGCCAGCAATCTACCTAGAGATACCTTCGAAAACCCTTCACCCATTTTAGCTTTAGAGAGACAAAGTTGATCGGTCTTCCTGAAGGGTTTGATTCATGAAGGCAGAAACATAACTGTCTATGTATATCAAACAAATGAAGTATATACTCTCCTTTATTTCAAAATTCAGGAAAGAAAACTGGCAAATTTATGCCTTGGATATGGGAAGTCTCTATAGCTACTTTAGAAAGAAAGGATTAGTATGCAACGATACCCTGTCACTGTGAAAGACCATGTACAGAGGTTTGTAGCATAGAGCTAAGAGTTCTGACACACTGAGCTGAAGTAACAAACAAAGTCTTCCATGCTAAAAATGTAATATCCACCTTAGCAGTAGGTTCAAAAGGTGGCTGACTTAAGTCTTGGAGCAAAATACTTCTATCCCATGGGGGTGAAGGATCCTTACAAGGGAGTTGGAGAAGGAAAATGCCCAACAGAAAGGCTTTACATAATTTGGAGGGATGATTCTGTCCCACATGAAATTTTGAAATGGCAGCTAAATGAATTTAAACAGTAGAATAACTAGCCCCCTAGCCCTTCTGTGAAGCATGGAAGCTAGGAAATCCAATAATGCTGGAATAGGGCCTGAAAAAGGATTCAAACTTCTCTGTGATGCCCAAATAGAGATCCTTCTTCACTTACTCAGTTTTTCTGATAGATGGTCTCTGGGACGAACTGAGAACATAAATCTCTTGGGAAGACAACTTGGCTTAACTAGCCATCATAGGAAGGGGAGAAACCATGTGGGCAACCTGAGGCCTTGAATACCCAGATAAAGTATTCTAGATGGGTGTCACAGAGGGCCTGGAGTGGAATCCAACACCCAAGGTAGGTATATATCAAATGAGTCCAAAGAAAGTACAATTGTATACACTTACCATAAATGTAGATGTTCGAGTGTATTCACTGTTGCAGTCCTCACATATGGGTTAATCCAGCTCACGGTAGCCCTCAGTCAGCCCGAATACCAGAGTCCTTGGTATAGGACGTCGGCTGCCGCCGGTTGTAAAACTGATGTCAGTACTCCAAGTATAAAGGGAGGCAGCTGATGCCATTTCCTCAGTTTTTCTTGCCTTAACTGTCAGGAGCCCCCAAATGAAGGCTAATCCAGGAATGGTAGCACCCTGGACATGTCATACAAAAAAATAAAAATCCATAGTCTGTGCCTTAGGAAAAAAAGGGGGAATGGAGGGTGGGAAACCAGGACTGCAACAGTGAATACACTCAAACATCTACATTTATGGAAAGTGTACACAACTGTACTATGTTCTTCATGTTTCACTGTTGCAGTCCTCACAAATGGGTTGATTCCCAAAGCCCAGTAAGAAGACAAAGGGGGAGGAAGGATCACAGATTAAGGGTTGGTAAGGAGGCCCTGCAAAACTGCAAAGGCAAAACCAGCCCTGGATTTAGAAAACAAAGGTAGATTGTAATGCTTTGTAAAAGTATGGACAGAAGACAAAGTAGCTGCTTCTAGAATGTCCTTAGTAGGCACACCTCTCAAAAAGGCTGCAGAGGTAGAGGCTACTCTAGTAGAATGGGTCCCAATTCCCTGAGGTGGAACTTTCCATGCTGCAGGTAACAAAAGGGAATACAATGAACAATCTATTTGGAGATGGTTTGTTTTGAAATAGTTTTACCCTGAGCCCCAGGAACAAAACTAACCAATAACTGTTCAGATTTTTGAAAGGATTTAGTCCTGTCTAAGCAAAATCTCAGCTTTCTATGCACATCAAGAGCGTGCAGAATCCTTACGCCTTTATTTTGGGGATTGTTGAAAAATGTAGGCAGGTGAATAGACTGGTTAAGGGTTAAACTGGAAACTACCTTAGGCATAAAGGAGAGATTGGTTCTCAGGGAAACCAGACCAGAGTGAAAAATGAAAGGTTCTACTGCCATCAAGGCTTGCAGCTCTGATTCCTTTTAGCTATTACTTCAGCTAGAAGGGTAAGGAGTCTTTCAGGATAGAAACTTCAAATCTGCAGAGGCAGCTGGTTCAAAGGGACGCAGAGTAAGTTTTTCCAGGACAAAATTAAGATCCCAAGCAGGAGTAGGAGCTCTTCTGGGAGTTCTAAGATTACTAGCTCCCCTCAGGAACTTTCATCAAGGGGTGAGAAAAAATGGGTTGCTCAAAAGAACAATGAGATGAAATTGCTGAAGCGTGAATTCTGATTGAAGAAAATAAAGTCAACCATTAAGCAATCCTGCTAGGTAGTCAAGAATGAGTGCAAGAGAAGGATGAGAAGAGTCTTCTCCTTTAGCCAGCATCCAAGAGCAAAATCTCTTCTATTTATCTTGATAGAATTTCCTGGTGCTAGGCCTCCTGACCTCATGAAGAACTTCAACCACCTGTTGGGAAATATTTAAGGTATTAGCCAGGCAGTTAAATGCAGAGTTTGAAGATGAGGATGAAGGAACTTTCCCCCTCCCTGAACCAACAGATCTGGTACTAGGGGAAGATGCCAAGGCTGAGCCTGGGAAAGGCTGCGAATGAGGGGATACCAATGCTGCCTGGGCCAATCTGGAGCTATCAGAACAGCCTTTGGTTTTTTGCCCCTTATCTTTAGCAGCACTCTGGGAAGAAGGGGCAGAGAAGGGAATGCATAAACTGAGAGATGTGTCCATGGGAAGGACAACGAATCCACCCTCCAAGCTTTGTTGTGAAACTCCCTGGTGCAGCAGGTTGGAAGGAGATGATTGGCGTGAGAGGAGAAAAGATCCACTAGTGGGGTGCCCCAATGATGAATGATGCGATGGAAAATGTCCGTGTTCCATTGCCACTCGTAAGGATCCAGAACATGTCTGCTCAAATGATCTGCTAAGGAGTTTAGCCTCCCTGGGAGATACTAGGCTATTAGATGTATGCCCATGGATGCTGCTACGGACCGTAGTCTCATGCTTTGTCTGCACAAGGGGTAAGAGCGAGTCCCCCTTGCTTGTTGATGTACCACATGACTGTGGTACTGTCTGTTCTGATCAGCAGAGTCCCTGGGTAGAGTAGGTCTTTGAAAGCCAGCAAGACCTGCTGCACTGCCGTCCATTCTTTTAAGTTTATGTGCAGATGAATCTGCTTGGGTGCTCCAAGTCCCCTGTATGCCCCTGCCCTCCAGATGAGCCCCCCCCATGCAACATCTGAGGCATCTGTGGTGACGGTCTGGCTGGCAGGCGGAAAGGCAGACCCTTGTTCTGAGAACAGGCCGTCGCCCACCAGAGGAACTCCATTTGTAGACAGGGAATCAGGGGAAGAATGAAGTCTAAGCCCTGTGTGTGTTGACACCAAAGATTCTTGAGGTACCACTGAAGTTTTCTCATATGCAGCCTTGCATATGGGATCATCAAAATACATGAATACATGAACCCCAGTGCTTGCAGGAATTACCTTGCAGAGAGGGCTGGGTCATGCTTGCCAAGTTCATGAAGTAAGCGGAAAGATCTTCTTGCTTCTATTGAGGGAGGAATACCATCTTGGTGGCTGTACTCAGACTCGCTCCCAGGAAAACAATCTCCCTTGAAGGAGTCAACTTTGACTTCTTTTCGTTGAGAGTGTAAACCAAAGAAGTGAGAATGTTCTTCACAAAATCCAAATCCTTTTCTAATTGTTCTGGGAAGTTTGCTTGAATGAGACAGTCAACCAGGTAAGGATAAATTTGAATGTTTCTCTGCCTACAAAAAGCAATGGCTGGAGCCAGGCACTTCGTAAAAACTCTGGGAGCAGTAGATAAGCCAAAGGGCAATGCAGAGAATTGAAAGTGTTGCTCCCCAGCCCTGAAGCGAAGGGACTGCCTGCAACTTTCCCTTAGTGGGATGTGTAGATAAGCCTCCTTGAGATCCAAAGTTACCAGCCATGAAACCTTGCCCAGCATTGGTAGTAATTGTTGAAGGGTGAGCATCTTGAATTTGGGAATCACCAGAAAAGTGTTTAGAATGGACAGATCCAGAATAGGGCGCCAGGTGCCCCCTTTCTTGGGTTCCAGAAAAAGCCTTGAATAAAAACCTAGGCCTGCCTGATTTGCAGGAACTGGCTCTATGGCCCCCATAGTCAGTAGAGAAGAAATCTGAGTTTTCACCTCTGCCTTGAGAGTTTTGGGTATGTCTGGGTACCTTGTAAAACAGGGAAGGTGTGAAAGTAACACTTGTAACCTTGGTTTACTATATTGAGCACCCATTTGTCATCTGTGATGGTAGACCATACCTCTGCGAACCTGGCTAACCTCCCCCCCCAAAGGAAACCCAGGGTCCGCAGAGGTAGGCACAAGAAGGCTGGAGTCATTGAAAATGCTTGCTTTGGGAAGCTGGCTTAGAACTCCCCGATTTAGCAGAAGAAGAATGCCACTGTTTAGCCCTTTGAGGGACAGAAGCCTGCCCTCTGGAAGATCTGAAACCCCTAGGCCTAGAGCGACCCTGCTTGGCAGGATCAGGGAAAGACCAATTTTTGGAAGGATAATGCCTGCTAAACCGAGGAGGCTGAACCTGAAGGAAATCTTTTACGGCTTGCATAGATTTTGCCTTATCCTCCAACTTTTTCAGTACCTCCTCAGCCTTATTACCAAAAACACTGTCCTTGTGCAAAGGAACATCTAGCAATTTAGACTTAACTGATTCAGAAAGAGGCTGCTCCCTGAGCCAAGCATGCCTTCTAATTACGAAACCAGTGGTTGCTGCTCTGCAGGAAGCCTCCAAAGTGTAAAACCACAATGAAGTGAATGCTTATTAACTAAAGTGGCAGCATTCAGTAAGTCTTGTAAATCTGTGTTTTCCGTCATGGAAGGAACATCTCCAAGTTTGGCCTTAATAGCCTCCAACATATGCTGCTGATACTTAAGCATGTGAAAAAGACAACTCACGGATCTAATGGCAAGAGTTGCAGAAGTATAGACTTTTTACCCCACCTGTCCAAGGCCCTAAATTACTTATCAGAAGGCACAGGGTTTCTAGCAATAGTAGCCTCAACACCCTTGGGGCCTTGAGAAATAATTTCTGGATCAGCAGTAGGGTTTCTAAAAAGGAATTCATGAGATTCAGGAACCCTGAAATATCTATCTGGTTTTCTGGGGACAAGAGGAACAGAATTAGGAGTTAAAGAATTTTCCATAAAGATATCATCCACAACTTCCAAAACCGGAGGCTTATGCTGTGGTAAATCTAAAAATCCCGGATTCTTTTCTTAGACTGTGAAAAATCCTGACATTCCCATTTAAAATGCTCCCTCAGCGTATTCAAAGTATCCCCAAAGGAAAAATCTTCTGGAGGCGAGGCAGAAGGGATAGATTCCTCAACATCAGAACCCTCAAAGCCAGAAAAAAGTTGAGAATTTCCTTCTTCACCAGCAGACATACTGGAAATCTCAGAATCTGAGACCGACAAAACATCAGGAGAATTCCCTAGCCCTCTTTGAAAGGGGGGGGGGGGATGAGAGCCCCTAATCAGGGAAAGAAGATCACCAGCCATCTTTACCAACTGGGACGGAGGTACAGGAGGGAAGGCCGATGCTTGCTTGTGAGTAGGTTTGCGGCTGAAAGGTTTACTAGCAATCCGGAGGGACTCGGGAGGCCTAGCAACTGCAGAAGCCTGAGCTAAGGTAGTCGGTCTGGTTCTGGTCTCATGTCGAAAAAAAGAGGCGTCAGAAGCTGGTGCCTGCAAAGCTGCTCCAGACCCATATGAGGTGGTGACAGGCAGAGCGTCTGAAGACGAAACAGCAGCCTGCGGCATGGAGGATTCCATAAAGGTCTCGGCAGAGGCGTGCGGCTGAAAATCTGCGGATTGCAGGGGCTGCGAAAGCGCCTCACTGACTACCGCTGTGCTAACGACCAATTTCACCGGTGCGTCGTCAGTAGATTTAACCCGAGGTCTGTCGCGGTCCTTGTCTTTGCATTTCTTAGGAAGATCCAAAGTCGGCAGACCAGAAGACGCCATACCGAAGAACTTAGGCCAGACTCCGAAATGCTTATACAGAATCTTAGCTCTACTGCGTATGGTACGCGGGTTAAAGGAAGCACAGAGATCGCAGTTAGGGACGTCGTGCTCAAGGCCCAAACAAGTTATACAATAGGAATGGAAATTACAGTGTGGAATCTGTTTTCCACAGGCAAGGCAGTTATTAACTTTATCTGACATTTGTTAAAGCAAGAAAAGAGGATCCCCAACAGGGTATTTATCTGAAGACATCTTCAACTTGGTAATCAGAAAGCGAAACGAAGGTAAACGGTCGACCGGCACTAGTGCGAATTGCATCTGCTTCGGGCTCCTCGGCTAGAAAGAATGAGGAAATGGCGTCGGCTGCCTCCCTTTATACCCGACGTACTGACATCAGTTTTACAACCGGAGGCAGCCAATGTCATATATCAAGGACTCTGGCATTCGGGCCAAATGAGGGCTACCAGGAGCCGGATAACCCATATGTGAGGACTGCAACAGTGAAACACAAAGAACATATGGAAATCACAACTGATGACACCAGGAAAGGGCAATGAGGATCACTTTGATCTTCCTCTGCAATGCTTTCTGCAGGAATTTTGAAATCAGTGGAACAAGAGGGAAAATGTAGACAAATCCAAACAGCCAATCATATGTCAGAATATTCCTCGGTGACCCTCATCCCAGGGGGATCAAAACAAAGAACCTGGCTGCATTTGATGTTGATGGGAGAGGCAGAGAGATTGCAGCATGGCTGACCTCAAAGACAGAATATATGAGTCACTACTGACTAATTGAGGCCAGACTTGTGAGACAGCATAAGAGATCTGCTCAACCTGTCCAGCTAGTGCATTGAATTTCACCACTGTGTGCATTGCTATCTGAAAAACGATCAAAAGAAATTCCTCACTGCCACATTTCCATTTCTTGACACAAAGGGTAAAATCATGTTCCCCTTATTTGCTGATGTACTACATATCCTGTTGGCTGTCTGAATCGACATCATCCCAAGAGGGGGGACATCCTGAAAAGCCTGCAATGCTAGGAGGACTGTCCTCATCTCTAAGACAATGATGTGAAGATTGGCTTCAGATGTGGACCACGTGTCTCGGACCATTCTTACCATGTAATGCCCCACCACCCTAGTTGGAAAGCATCTGGGGTCACTGTGGCCTTGGGAGGGGGCAAAATAAACAGCAGTCCCAGAGACACCTTTGGTGACTGAATCCTACACTCTTTGTGAATCCTTTTTGCTCAAGCAAATCTGAAAACTCATGGGTTGAGGTCTTATGGACCACTGAACTGTCAGTGTCCTCTAAAAAACCCTCACGTAATATCTTGCCAAAGGGATTAAGGTAATGGAAGAACCCATTTATCCCAACAGTAGCAGAGACAGCCTGGCAGGTGGCACTTGGGGGAAAGCAGCTGTACAGCCTGACTGCATAGAGTGGATAACACAGTTGCTGGTAATCTCGCTATCTGAGGGGTTGTATCCAGGTGACCCCCTGTGAGCTCTGTGTGCACTGGAGAAAAATGTGGCTTGTCCTAATTCACTGGGATTCCCAAATCAGAGTAGATAATCACTGGCCTGGATTAGTAGAGACCTGGTAGGAGAAGTGAGGAGCCAGTCATTTAAGTATGGAAACACTCTTTTGCAGTCCTTGATGAGCTGCAACCACTGCCACGCATTTGGTGAACACCTGGGGGGGGGGGGTGAGGCCAAAGAGCAGGGCACGGAACTGATAGCTTCTGGCTTTAGTGAAGATAATTCTTGGAGTGCCTATCGATTTTGATATGGTAGCATGCATCCTGAAGATTTATCAAGCACATTCAATCATTCTTCCTCAGCAAAGGGAGGATAAATTGCACTGTGATCATCCGGAACAGTGTGTGTTTGACATACTGAAATGACTGAGGTCCAGAACTGGCCTGAGTTCACCCCATTCTTTTTTTGACAATGAAAAGAGTCTTTAAGTTCTGAATCCTTGATGGTCTGGTAGGACCTCCTGGATGACTCGCTTGTCTAGCAGCTTCTTTATTTCCATAGCTGCTGGTCCTCTTTGAAACGGTGGGATGTTGGAAAGTTTCCTTTTTGGTGGGGGTGGACAAAGAAAGGGAATGTAGTAGCCTCTGGTAACTGTCTCCACTCTGATATCTGCGGTGACAGATGTCCAGTCTTCTGGGTGCACAGATAAGCACCCCCCAACCGCGTCCAGACAGCAGCAGTCAGGTAACCATTCAGGACACTGCTAATGCCTCTCAAAGAATGGACCTTTGAAGCTTTGGTTCTCTGAACCTCCTTTGCCACATGGATGATGTCCACCATTAGCATTCTTCCCTCTGCCTTGGGTCGGGGGTCCATCTCTAGAAGTGTCTAGAGAAAATGTTTGGTATTTCCCTGAACCACACTTTTTTACTCCCTTTCTGGTTTCTAGAGAATGTCCTCTGAGGGACAGAAAATCATAGATCTATAGCAGGAAGGGTTTTCTCTTCTTGCTCATATATGGAAAGCATGTCTTTGACCTTGGGTCAGAACAGAGTCAACCCGTCAAATAGAGCATTTATAAAGGACATCTTAAAAGGCTCTACAAAATAACACAAGCAAATGCAGCATGTCTCCTTAGGGTTATGCCAGAACCCATTGCTCTCGAAACACCTTCCATACCATTGCAGATCAGACGCAGACCCGTGGAGGCAAACAGGGACTTGGCTGTAAGGTGGGCAGTTCACAGTCCACTTTTTTGTCCTCTACAGACATGGACCCTGAAAGCGATATGGAAAGCTCTTTAGTCAAATCTCTTCGAAACCTAATTATGTGTGCAATTCAGCAACCTTAAGGTGAAGATAGATGAAGCATACAAGAAGCATACATCCACTTTACAAGTTTATTCAAAGCCCTAGATTCTCTGTTAAGGAGATGGATAGATGAGCTCTCCTCAGCAAGATCTTACTTAATGACTTTTGCTACTTCCATGGCGTCAGATGTAGGGCACTTACTCCACTAGGAGTGAACCTTAAAAAGTACAAGGTACTTGTCAGGTTTCTTGCGTTTCTGTTCCACAGCATCCTTCTCCTTTCATGCCAGTTGAGAAATGAGGTCCACCATCACATCGGCTGGGAGGACCAACCATGAAGCAGCTGAGTCATTTCCAAAAGACTCAGAACACAGACTCTTCCTGGGAAGGGACTTGGGGAGACAAACCGCCTTTCTGTCTCAAAAGTTTGGGGATCTCCCCGAATGAGACATATTCAAGTGGTGATCTGGGGACCCCCCTCCTTCATTGAAGTCAGTGTCTTCTGAGAGACTCCTGGAGGGAGTCAACGTGTCTTCTCTTACATGGGTGTTTCTGTGGGGTCTCAATGGAGGATGTTCCCAGGAGACTTTGGAAGACTTGAAGGGTATACTGAGTAGGTACAGCCTCGAGGCTAATAGGACCTGGCTGTATCGACAGACTAGTATGTAAAGGCATAGGACCCAGAGCTATTTGCTGTGGGGTGGGAGGACCAAACAATGGAACAGAAGTCCATTCAACAACATTGGAGAGAGCTCTCTCAACCACCTCGAAGGCAAAAGCCTAGGAAGAATCCAGGACCACCCTGGCAGGTGCTGAGACAACCACACCAAAATGACCGATGGTCCCTCCCCGACCTTTCTCCAAGGCAGAAGCCCAAGCTGAGCTATCTAAGCAGAGGCTCCTAGAGGAAGAGATGGCTCCAACAAGTTTGGAGTCAAACTCCACCCCCCCCCCGATCCGGCACTGAAGCTTTGGCTCCAGTATCCATACAGATCCGAAATGGTTGAAGCTAGAGGGATCAGTGCAGAAGCCAGAGTCGAGGATGACCACTTTCTCTAATCTGACAAGGAAGTCTGTGGGTGATATCTCGGGTCCTGAATCCCTAAAGCAGGGGGGTTGGGATCAGGGTAGGAGCAGCCATAAATAATGGAGAAGGTCCAAAGCTCACAGGTCTGATGGAAGATGGAGCAGAGAGAACTCAGAGCTGAATTTGGGTCCTGAGGATCTTCCTCCTCATTCTCCTCCTCATTCTATCCACGTCAGCCTCTGTTAAACTCCTAGTAGACTTGACTGATCTCTAGGAAGAAGAATAAGGTGACCTAGACAACCTACAACCAAGTCTCTCTTGCAGAAAAGGTGGAGGAGGTCTAAGAGAGAATGGTCCTAATGAGAACCCTGGCTCTGGTAAGGGTAGATTTCTAGATCACCTCAAGGAATAATCTGAAGGAGTGGTAGTGGTACGACCCAATGATTGTGGACTTTTGGTGGCTGGAGCTGAAGGAAAAGTGGTCAAGGGATCTCTTCCTTGTTTCTTTGCCTTTTCCTTGGGCTCTTCTACCCTTTATGCTTATCTGATGTTTTTCTGCCAGAAGGGGATGCTGCAGAAGCAGATTTTGAAAAGACTAAATGCTAAAGAAAACAACAAGGCAGCAAAAGGCTACTAATAATAGCATTAATAACAGCACTTTAACAGAAAAAAATAAAACTTTTCTTATAACAGAAACAACCAATGATGGTACTAATATTAACCCAATGCAAGCCAGACCTGAAGTAATGCTGCTGCTAGAAGGGGATTACAGGTATGGGGAGGAGTCTGAGTTGTGGATCCAGAAGTGTGAAGTGGCTGGAGTTGTATCCGAAGACATCATCCATTGAGGAATGCAGGAAAAGACAACATCAGTTCAAGAGCAAGACATATGATGAAAACTCTAGGAACAGTGGATAAACCAAATGGTAAAGAACAAAACTGGTAATGTAATCCTGCTGCCACAAATTAAAGGCATCTGCAGTGCTCGTTTGGAATAGGGACTTGTGGGTAAGGCATCCTTCAGGTCTAGCATGACCAAGACCATGGGTAGGAGCTTCTGAGGGGTTAGCATTTTGAATTTTGGGACATAAAGGAACTTGTTTAACTTTGACAGGTCTAAGATCGGCTTTCCTGGTTCCTTCTTTTCCTGAGATGAGACAGATTCTTGAGTAAAAAAACCTGTGTCTTTTTTCTGTGTAGAACCGGTTGAATGGCCCCTTCTTGCAAAAGGTCTAACAATATGGAAGGGAGAAGACCCTCTTTTTCTTTAGGGGATTTCGGCATACCTCGGAAGAGTGGTCTTTCCCTGAACTGAAAGGAATACCCATTTTCTAGGATCTAAATGACCCATTGGTCTATGCTGATGACTCTTCACTGTTGTAGGAAACAGGGCAGTCTCCTTGTCAAAGGGAGGGAGCAGTCAGCAGGGTGTGGGAGTGGGAATGGAAGGCTGTGGAATCCCCAGTTCTAGAGTATTGTTCAGGCTGCCACTTCCTACACTGTCTGTCTCTGCTCAGGAAGACCTCCCCTTGCCCTGCCTAAGAGGAAAAGGCCATGTTTTCGAGGGATAACTTCTATTATATCTAGGGGTTGGAAATAGATAGAACTCCTTTATGTTTGCTTTCAGTTCCTGCCCAACTTCCCAAAGACTTTTTCCGCAGGAGGGTTAAAAAGGAACTCCTTATCCAGTGGGGGATCCAGGAAAGAGTAGACGAATCCTCAGTCAAGTAAGTCTATGACGGACAGAACCTGCAGCAGCTGCTCTACAAGACGCATCCAGTATATCATAACTATATTTTAGTGTGTGCCTGGAGAGTTGCAGTGCTGAACTAGCTGCTTCCAGTATGTCTCTCTGTAAGACCTTGGTCACTAACGCCCTCTGTTTTGGAAACAACTTGTTCTTTTAGAGAGACTAAATATTTCAACATGTGGAATTGGCAATTAAGGACCAGCATAGACAGGCTAGCACAAGTGTATGCCTTTTTTCCAAATCTATCAAGCAGTCTACTTTCTATGTCATTTGGTAAAGGGCATCTAAGTGGACCTTTGGAGGACTGAGACTACTGAAGGATCAGCTTGTGTATTTTTGTAGAGATGCTTGTGTGTGTCAAGAACGCCATAAAACTGATCTGGTTTCCTCTGTGAAGGATGCAGAAAGTCTCGGGGAAGAAAAATGACAGACATCCTCTATCACAACATAAGAATATTTTCTTGATTTACTGCACTTGTAGTGGCTTTATACAGTGACTTCTACAATTTTTGAGCATTTTTTAAAGCATTTATTTATTTTTGTTGCAAAAGTAGTAATTTCTGTGTTTGTTGGCTTTACTAGTTCTGCTTGCCTCAAAATCACCTTGCACAAGGGCAACATAGCTGGGGACTGGATTGTTTGTTATTTAATCTGTACTTCAGAGCTGCTTTTGCTGTGCTTTGATATTAAGAAATTCCTGGATCATCCATCTTGTGGCAGAAGGTGTTTACCTGGTTTCTTTGACTTGGAAAGCACTCCAGGAAGCTCAAAGTGTGGTTGTTTAATGGCTAGAGGGCATAGAAGTCAGTTTTCAAGCTTTTTTCCTCCACTACAAATCAGGTATGTTTGCACGGAGCTGCCCTCCAAGGAGCAGAGGTTAGCAGTGCCTGTACAGTAGCAAATGCCTAGAGAATAAAATTTCCCCTATAAAGTCAGGATTATGTCCAAACCTTATTAAATAGTGTAGCAGTGTGTGCAATTAAGTTTACAGTAGCTAGCTTGCATATGGAATAGCACTACCATATTCGAACATTATATAATATCTTGCCCTTAACCTCAGAAACTACACTAAGAGACCCCTGTTAAAACCCAATCCTTAATCCTAAATAGCTGACCCTAATAACGGACCAGACAAAATGGATATGCAATTCCCAAATGTCTCAGTGGTCATCTTGGTAGATTTGGGCATTCTATGGTAATGTAGCAACTGTCTCTTGTTCTCCGACAACACAGTATGATAGAAATGAAGATGCACAATCTCCTTTTTGGCAAAATCTCACATAAAAATGACATTGTCGGGAATACCTACACTACATCCCTCACACACATGCACGCACACAGATTGTCTTACACTAAGGCGCTTAAAACTGACATTCCCAAATCTCCAAGACCTCCAAAGTCATCCAACAGCAACAATGCTCCCCAGCAATCACTAAAACACACCAAAAGCAATACCAAACATCTCACATAATCCTTCATCACGTGGTCCCCTAACAGCATAGCCCATAAGGCAAGCATATACTTGAACTAATACTCTTGTCACTGGAGACTCCATTGTGCAATACAAAAGTGCCCTACTCACCAGGTTGGACAAGGAGAAGATAACAGTTAGTTGCCTATCTGGAGTCAGGATCCTCAATATCACACATGCAAATCAAGTTACTGCACTCCAGGTACCAATATGATTCTATCATAGACCATGTGGGTATAAACAACTTGTGATGTACCTCAGTAGTCTACAGGAAAAGAAACAGAATGGATGTTTTGGAATATGGGTCATAGATAAGTATGAACCTTGCATTTAGCCGCATTCTACCTTCACCAAGGATGATGCCACAGCAAGGATGAAGTGATTGATTTTAATAATTGGCTTAGTTCCTGGTGGTGCTCCAAAGGGATCCAATATTTGTCAGCGTGGGAGGACATGGTTAGCAGACCACCTTGCTTTGCCAAGGATGTGCGACACCTGTTTCCACCTAGGCCAACACTTTATCTACCCCTTTTGAGCCTTTTTCAGACAATGCCAAAAAGACAAAACTACCAACATAGTGAAAAGGTCTACAAGCAACCTTAAGGTGTTACTGCTCAATTCTAGAATCCTAAATAAAAAACTCCACACCCTTTAAACCCTCTTCACTCTGTTAAATGCAGACATCTGTCCCGTGACAGAGACTTGGTTTAAAGCTATAGAAAAGTACTCCAGAAGAGCAAAGCTACAAAGACTTCCACACATTTAGACCAACAGCAGCACAGATCCGGGCCAAAGGTGGGGGGGTTTGATCTACATTAGCAACAAACATTCTTCCAGGTTGGTTAAACAGGATGATATACCATGGAGCTCAGCCAAGTGCAGGTCACCATACAGAAGATCCCTCAGCATATCACAGCTAGCTACAGGTCACCATCTATGCCCCTAAAGACTAATGACTCTTACATAAACCTACTACAGGTGCTAACCATCCAACCAAACATCCTATTCATTGGTGACTCTAGCTACCGCTCTACAGACTGTGAAACTTACAATGCCTCAAACTCACAGGCATAACACTTCCTGTATTACCACAAACAACCAGGAACAGACAGTGCACACTCCAACCACAGGATCAAGCATACTGGATCTGATACTCAGCAACATGGGAGAGCGCTGCACTCCTCCAATGTCACATCCTCACTAGTGAGGTCAGATCACAAACATGTCTCCTATGAAGCAAATATCAACCTAGAAAACCCAGCTGAAACAGTAGCAGGTAGGAACTATAAAGCCAAACTACATCCTATTAAGTGACAGTTTGTCAAAATTCAAGCCCCCCCCCCCCAAACCTGAGACCACAGCTACCTATGCAAAATTATTCAGAGTCTCTATTCAAATATGTGAATGGCTGCATACAGGCCAACCTATAACCACAAGTAAATCTAAAACAAACCCCATTGCTGGAATCCTCACATAAACAGGGTATATAATAAAAGAAAACTCATGGCCAAAATCAGGCAGTGCAACTTCCTTAAAAAGCAAGTGCTCTACTATACAACTAAACAAGAAACTAAATGTCTAAGTCCAACAAGGCCAACTCTAAGGTCAGGCTAAGGACAATCACAATGCCTTCCTCAGTTGTCTAGAACTTTAAAGGTAACACATAGAAGTGTGCTGAACTGGTAGTGAACGTTAACACCTTCACCAATAAGGGTGACGTAGCAAATCTACTAGCTGATAAATTCACCTCAAACTTCACCCCCCCCCAGCTCCACCAGATGAAATCCCCTTCAACATATTGCCCCCAACTATTAAGAAGGACCAGGTACTGGAAGGACATGCTCAAGCCAAGAATAGCACTTCAATGGGTTGAAACAACATCCCCGGTTGCCTCCTGAACAGTCTAAAATACGACCTGTCAGGACCACTTGAAGCACTATTAAACTACAGCCATGAAACAGGGTATTTTCCAAGTGAATGAGGGAGTGCAACAGTTATTCCCCCCCAAAAGGATAGACCATCGAACAAGCCTAATACGCAAAGCCACGGAACTAATGATCATGGAAATGACAAACACAGACATCGGTAACCTACAGACACTGGACCCATACCAATTTGGCTTTAAGGGAATGTCATGCCTACTTACCTTGGTCGACTTCTTTGTGATGGCCACCAAGGCAATGGATGAGGTTAAAACAGTGCATATTGTGTTTCTTGACCTAGCCAGGGCATTCAATACAATACTGCACTCAAGCATTGTTGATAAGCTCGCTCAGCTAGGCATAAATATTTACACAACTCGCTGGATCACATGTAGGACCCAAGACGTTAGCATCAGTGAGACCAACTCCACCAACTGGACTATCCCATGGCTCTGTGCTGGGCCCATTGCTGTTCATCACCTACTTCTTGGAAGACAAAGCTAATATTCAAGGGCTCTGGCTCACCTAGTTCACAGATGACAGTAAATTAGGCACCATTACAGATTTCCCCCAAGACACTAATATCTTGCAAGAGGGTTGAACAGAAAAATGACTGGTGCTAACGCCAGAGCCTAAAACTCAGTGCCAAGAAATGTATCATGATGCCCTTCAGGAAACTATCAACTTAAGTTAATTACCCCATCAATAAAACACCCACAAGAGATGCCCCATTAGTAAGGGATCTGGGAATATATGTACACAGCAATCTGGCCTTTGACAACATGTAGCTAAATGGTAAGAAAATAATTCTACATTGCACAATTTATAGGTGAGGGTATGGCATCCTGTTCCAAGGAAGCTGCAGTACCACACTACTTGACCCTCATCAGATCCATCATTGAATACAATGCACCCTCTGGCATGTACCTAACCAGATACTTGCTACAGTTGGAAAAAAAGTTTCTCACCATGAGAATTCAGGGCATGAACACCCTTGTCCTACACTAACAGCCAAAAGGCTCTGTCTCCGCATGTTCCTACAGGCTGCTGAGAGGGGATGTTTACCTGGCTTACAGGATTTCCTTAGACCCAGCCCTGATGATCTGTTGCACATGCTCAAAACAAACAGCACTAGAAACCCTACATCAAGGGATCTGAACTTTACTTGTTACATAAACAGAACATGTTGGAGAGACAGATGTCTCTCCCAAAGGATCCCCACACTATAGAATAGACTTCCTAGCCATGTAAAATAGAATTCATCCTTGACCCTATTCTAAGGAAATGGACAGTTGGATGGGAAATCATAAATTTACCCCCTGTCTGAGGCGCACGTCCCTTAAGGACATAGACCATAAATAAAAAAGTATTATCCTAACACCCCCCCCCCACCAACTAAGGCACCTCCTTAGTTACCGCCCTTCTAACAGGTTCCCCCCCTCCATACAGATGCCCATGATATTGGGACCCAAATGGTTTGAAGTGCATGGCTAGGCTTGTAAAGGCCCTAGAGCTGGTTAGTCTAGTAGGAACCTATGAAACTATGGACTGGGGGAATAAACAGAGGCCTGGGGGATGGTATACTTAGAAGCTCTCAATAACAGTTTTGGGCCTGAGAGAACTCCTTGCTCTCCCAATTAAAAGCATCATTCATCTTATGCAAGGTATCCCTGAAGGACAAGTCCTTATGGGGGGAAGTGGGGGAGGGGCAGAAGAGAGGGTGTTGTCAGGATACGATTGAGGAGGGAGGTGCTCAGAATAGGATATTTCTTCCTCATCTGCAAATCCTGAGGATTTAGAATCTTCTTGAAAGGAAAAAATCCCCTTCTTTTACTGGGAGAAGCTTCCAGGGTATACAGATGTGTCTGTATGGGCTCCAGAGACTTCATGAAAGCCACAAATTCCTGAACTATCTTCAGAAGGTCCTGTGCTTCAACTTGGGTTGTAGCAGCTGAGGGCTAAGTAGGTCGAGACAAGCTGACTGGCTTCCCAGGCTCAGGCATCTGTTTAGATGAGAAGGCCTCAGGACACAGTCCAACAACCGCAACTGTGTGCTGTGTTCCAAAACTTAGCTAATATCCAAAAGGCAAAGAATCATCATCTCCCTCGGTAACCAAAGCAGGAATGTCGGAAGCCAAACCCAGCAGAACAGCTAAAGACCCCACCAACAAGGGCATTGGAGTAGACTTATCCAACTGGCCTGCTGCCATGGCAGCCAATAAGCTCCCACTTCACATGAAGCAGAGCTCCTCAATGACCCCATTTAAGCAAAACCTTGACAACTGGATGAGTGACCATAAATTCATCCTGGGGAAGGCAGCTATGTCCCCCATGGACATGTGCAGTCGGTGCTGTTCACAGAATTGCTCTGCAAACAACGACCATCTAACTATGGTCAATTATGGTACACAGTTTTTTTTTTTTTAACACAGCTAGGTTTCTAAAGGCCCTAGGGCCATTACCCTAGTAACCTCCCATGAACCTATTTAAGAGCAATAGCTCATTTAAGGAAATTAAATAGGTAGAAAATGCATTTGCACATAGTTTACTGGATGGTTATTAGGGTACTCAGGGAATATAATTCTGTTATGAACATAAAAGTATAGGGGGCCAAATGGAAGCAGTTTATTCCTCTAAGTAAGGAGTTTTGCTAACTGAAATTTTCTATGATTGCACCCAGACGTGTATCCGTAGAGAAGGCTACAAAAGAAGAAAGGGACAGTAACGGGTAAGGTGGAACATATGCAAAAGATGTTAGTTTACAGTGTGGAACCTAAACAGATTGTCTTGGTTTTCTTGGCAAACTGTAAAAGTCGCATCTTGGAGTGCCAGTGAACCAGAGTGGCCGATATTACTGCTCTGAAAATCGAAAAAAGAAAAAGAACCACTCCATAGTACAACACTGGTAGTAAAAGATTAAGTGCTTTTCGTTTATTACAATGAATAAACTTCTTCAGATCAATTAAAAACAGGAAGTCACAGTTTAAATACTCACTTAATAGGTTTAAAAAAATCATCAATTACCTACTTAAAGTGGTAACATACTTAGAAAACTTATCCTACTATAAAGCACAACTAAACCAAAAGCTATTTAAAGAAACTCATAATACACAAACATTATGAAAGCAATAATGTCGATGTCTAACCTACTACAACAAATTCTAAGTAGGCTATTGAAAAATAAAAAACTATCTAGTGTTCGTAATCTAAAATTGTATACTAGTGACTGTATTAGCACGCTGAATGTGCATGACATGGCACTAACAATAAAACAAACAAATCAATTAATAAAGAAATACAAAACACAGTAAAATAGTACTGTGAGAATGAAGTTACTCAACAACAAAACATAGCTTAATCATACCGCTATGTAAAAACCTATACACAGCCTACCTACAAAGGTACTACAGTCACTAGTATACAATTTTAGATTACTAACACTAGATAGTTTTTTTATTTTTCAATAGCCTACTTAGAATTTGTTGTAGTAGGTTAGACATCGACATTATTGCTTTCATAATGTTTGTGTATTTATGATGAGTTTCTTTAAATAGCTTTTGGTTTAGTTGTGCTTTATAGTAGGATAAGTTTTGTAAGTATGTAAGTAGGTAATTGATTTTTTTAAACCTATTAAGTGAGTATTTAAACTGTGACTTCCTGTTTTTAATTGATCTGAAGAAGTTTATTCATTGTAATAAACGAAAAGCGCTTAATCATTTACTACCAGTGTTGTACTACGGCGTGGTTCTTTTTCTTTTTTCGATTTTCAGTAGTTTGTTTTTGCCTGTGTTTTTTTGCCAGTTTGTCTTATGATATTACTGTTCTAACAGCCTATTCAACTGAGCTACAGGCCATATGGACTACAAAGCTGTTAATGGCTCAAGATCACATCTTTCGGAGGACCGTACAACTTCCATCCCAGTACGCCATAAACCATTGCTCATGTTCTTTTGAAAGGACAGAAAATACAAGTAATTTTAACACCTACAAAAGATGAGCAAATCCATCCCAAATTTGTCTAATATCAAAGATTAATTAAATGAATGGACAGGTAGGCAATGAGCAGCAGACACTTTTCATAGGGCTGTCACCAATGAGCTTTTAAAGGGAGAGTCTACCTGAACCAAACATTCCTTGGCAGGCCACAAGAACCTGTTTGCCTTCTTAGGGAAGCAGAATGTGAATTAGGACTGTCCCATGCAATCCTGCTAGTGTCTTGAAGTAATTCATGCAGAGAAGAACCAACCAGGTGGTCTGTGATGATAATTTATGGACTTTATACAGTCTTCTTTGCTGGAAGATGTGCGGTATACAGGTCAATTGTCTTGCTGCTTTGGTGGTCTGTGATGATAACTTATGGACTTTATAGTCGTCTTTGCTGGAAGAGGTGTGCTATGCAGGTCAATTGTCTTGCTGCTTCATTAACTGCAGCATCTATCCAAATCTAGACTCATCAGCAGGAAGAAAATGTATGCCTTCACATCATTATGAGCCTCCAAAGCTGGATCTGTTCCAGGCTCGAAGCATTTAGACTTAGAAAGTCAAAACATTCTGAAGAAGGTTCTGTATCCAGAATCACACATCCTTTCTGAGGTCTCACAATCAATGTACCAAAGCTTTGGAAGTGCAATTCTGGAACCTGGGAAAAAGAGGAGCATTCTACCCTACTTAACAAATGGAAACAAACATCATCTTCTTTCGGCTGTTCCCATTAGAGGTCACCACAGCAGATCATCTGATTCCATTTCTTCCTGTCCTCTGCATCTTTCTCTGTCACACCAACCACCTGCATGTCCTCTCTCACCACATCCATAAACCTCATCTTAGGCCTTCCTCTTTTCCTGTTACCTGGTAGCTTCATCCTTAGCATCTTTTTCCCCAATATACTCAGCATCCCTCCTCAGCACACGTCCAAACCAACGTAATCGTGCCCCTCTGGCTTTGTCTCCAAACCTTCCAACCTGGGTTGACCCTCTAATATACTTATTCCTAATCCTGTCCACCCTCGTCACACCCAGTGCAAATCTTAACATCTTTAATTCTGCCACATCCAGCTCAAACTCCTGCCTTTTTGTCAATGCCACTGTCTCCAACCCATATAACATAGTTGGTCTCAATACCCTCTTGTAGACCTTCCCTTTCACTATTACTGGTACTCGTCTGTCACAAATCACTCCTGACACTCTTCTCCATCCACTCCATCCTGCCTGTACTCTCTTCTTCACCTGTCTTCCACACTCACCGTTACTCTGAACTATCGACCCCAAGTATTTAAACTCATCCACCTTTGTCACCTCTACTCCTTGCATCCTCATCATTCCTCTATCCTCCCTCTCATTCACACACATATATTCTGTCTTAGTCCTGCTGACCTTCATTCCTCTTTTCTCTAGAGCATATCTCCATCTCTCCAGGGTCTCCTCCACCTTTTCCCTACTCTCGCTACAGATCACAATGTCATCTGCAAACATCATAGTCCACTGGACTCCTGCCTGATCTCGTCTGTCAACCTGTCCATCACCATTACAAATAAGAAAGGGCTCAGAGTTGATCCTTGATGTAACCCCACCTCCACCTTAAACGCATCCGTCACTCCCACCGCAGACCTCACTGCTGTCACACTACCCTCGTACATATATTGTACCACTCTTACATACTTTTCTGACACTCCTCACTTCCTCATACAACACCACAACTCCTCTCTAGGCACCCTGTCATATGCTTTCTCTAAGTCTACAAAAACACAATGCAACTCCTTCTGACATTCTCTGTACTTCTCCATCAACACTCTCAGAGCAAACATCGCATCTGTAGTGCTCTTCCCCAGCATGAAACCATACTGCTGATCACTAATCATCACGTCACTTCTTAACCTTGCTTCCACTACTCTTTCCCATAACTTCATGCTGTGACTGATCAATTTAATCGCTCTGTAGTTACTACAGCTCTAAACATAACCATCATAAACTATTGATGCCAATGCTGCAGACATAAAAAGAAATGATACACGAGGTAATGAAGCTGCAAGGCCAATAACTTGAAAAGGCTGTGTCAATCCAAAAGATGCTGACAAAGCAGGCACTGAGAAAAACGGGTGCGGAGCATGGTAACACTCAAAGTCAGCAATGGGAAATCAGCCACAGACAAGGCCATGGTAAATGTCATGGCCACTCTTTTATACACTGTTAAAAGGGGGGAGTGGCACCAAAGAGAAGGGCATTTGTAAACCTAGTGTATTACTGGTGTACAGTACAAGCCGGAAAGTTGGCAGTGAAAGAATTAGAACTAAGAGGGCCAAGTAACAGAGCTGGAAAAAAGGAAGCCCAAGGAGGGAAATGTAAAGATTCAATGTGTCCCATAACCATGGGGGCACACGAGTTAATGTTTTGGTGTTAAAACTCCTCAATGACACAGCCAACACATCATTTCCAATGTGCAGTAAGCTAGGATACTCTTTCACAAGAACAAGATAGTAAGTTTAGAAGATTAAAAACCTGAACAAGAAGTCTTGCAATTTGTGGAAAAATCTGCTCTGAACAGGTCCACACTCATCAATAATCAGGACATAACCATCAGTCTTAAGTTTGCACAGCATTCAAAACTTTCCAAGGCTACTAACACCACAATTTCAACCCCAAATGCTCTGCGAATAAGCTTTCTCTACATAACTTCATGAGGTTGTGCTAAGGCAGAGCAGAAGAAATGACAGTAACACATGAAACCTTCTACACTTAATACACTACAGCATAAGTTGAGGATGGACCTGTTCATCCAAATCAGCCTTTAAGGTAAGAACATAACTTTCTCATGTGACAGGAAGAGCTCCATTGTGAATAACATCTGGAACAGTTTCCCACGTTTAGTTTCCTGGGTGGTCATACTCATGGAAGTCTAATAGTAAATGTGTCCATAATAGAAGACCTAGATTTAGAAATGACATGCAATTTACACTGTCTTCCAAAAGTGTTCAATGAAGCCCTTGTAGACACTTAAATATCATGCAAGAATGCATTCACGAAAACTGACAGTGTTGGCTAAGTGACCCCTTAGCACAGAAAAAATGGACTTTATTGTATTTTGCAAGTACACCTTGACAAAAGCCAATGAATCATCTAAAGAAGGGGATTTTAGAAACTTTGGAGCCCTATTTCTTTAACAGTCAAGAGTCTTTTCTAACAGCTTTAGTCTGAGTAACACCTGAGCTGCCTGTTGACATCCACACACTACAAGTGTTCCCCTCTGTTAAGAGCAATTTGGGAAGAAAATAAGTAGGTTAATGGAGTGACTAAGATTAGCTTCATAACTGTTTTGGGCAAGAATGAAAGAATACATCTCAAGAATGCTCATTCCTTAAGAACGGTCAAGTAAGTTGAACTGGAAAGGTCAACTAATTTGAACTGGCACTTAAGACCTACCAGAATAATTTCTCAATTGTAGAAGTGATAGCCATTATGGAAAAAAGTCTTCCAACACCCAAACATTAAAGCTGCTTCAGAAGCTGGTTCAATGGAGAAAGGTGAAAGAAGTATCAATCCTAAGAAGGGACAGGATCCTTGACTGAACGTCAGATGAGAATTGCATCTCCAACAAAGACCTTAATGACTTTTAAAGCCAGAGATATAAAAGTTAATAAACCTGAAAATAATATGAAATGGCTGTTTAAAGCACTTTAATGAAGAAATTATCTTAGGGTGAGTGTCCAAAAACTGTTTTAGGTAGCCCAACATGGCTGGTACCTACAGAAGCAATGAAAGGGTCTTAAACTTTTGAAGTTGCTCATATAGAGAAACATGTCCATTTACTTCTGCAAAATCTTGGCTTTAGGCCTCTAGGAAGACTTCGGAATTTACACAAACAGATTTGACTAAGGGGGAGACCCTAGACATCACTTGAACTGAAGCAACTATTCAGACAGGCGAATGGAGTGGAATCAGGATCAGGCTTGTCAGAACAGCGAGTCAGGAGGGGTCTGACTAGCTTCAGAAGCAGAACCTTCTCCAGGAGAGGAGGACACAGCACAAGGAAAGTATAGTTGTGTACACTTACATAAATGTAGATGCTCGAGTGTATTCACTGTTGCAGTCATTACATTTGGGTTATCAGCTTGCAGGTAGCCCTCAACCGGCCTGATTATCAAAGTCTTGGGTCCTGTGTCAGATGCTGTCTATTCTTTCCATGACGTCAGGTAGTCAGGGGTATAAAGCATGCAGCTGATGCCATTACATCAGTTTTTCTTGCCCCAGATGTAAGGTGCCCCCATAATGGGAGGCAATTATATACAAGATTACACCTCCAACAAAAAGCAAATACACAAGAAAACTTAAATACAGTAAACAAGAAGAGAGGTAGAGCCAATAGAAGTCAGGGGGCTGGAGGGAGGGTAACCAGGACTGCAACAGTGAATACACTCGAACATCTACATTTATGGTAAGTGTACACAACTGTACTATGTTCTACGTGTTTCGCTGTTGCAGTCACTACATTTGGGTAGATTCCCAAAGCTAAGGAAGGAGGCAATTGGAGAGCATTAGGACCAGCTATTAGGCCCTGCAAGACTGCAGTGGCAAAACCAGCTCTGGATTTAGAAAAAAATAGGCAAATGGTAATTCTTGGTGAAGGTATGAACAGAACTATAGGTAGCAACTTCTAGGATGTCCCTGGTAGGAACACTGCTGAGAAAGGCTGTTGAAGTAGATGCAGCCCTGGTGGAATGTGGTCTTATCCCCTGTGGGGTAAGTTTTCTATGGTGCTTATAGCAGAAATTAATGCAATGGCCTATCCACTTGGAAATTGTTTGCTTTGAAATGGCCTTCCCCTCTGCCCCTGTAGCAAAGGCAACTAACAGCTGTTCAGTTTTCCTGAGAGGCTTAGTCCTGTCCAAATAAAATCTTAAGTTGTCTATGCACGTCCAAAGAGTGCATTATTCATTCTCCTTTGTTCTGTGGATTAGAAAAGAAGGTTGGTAAATGAATGGACTGATTGAGGGCCACAATGGATACCACCTTGGGCATAAAGGAAGGATTGATCCTGAGGGACACCCTGTCTGCATGGAAGATGATGAAGGGCTCTACTGCCATGAGGGCCTGCAATTCAGACACTCTTCTTGCTGAAGTGACGGCTAGAAGGAAGGCTGTTTTCCAAGAAAGGAATTTCAACAGAAGAAAGAAACTGTTGCAAAAAAAAAAAAAAAAAGAGTAAAATCCCATGATTGGAGGAGCTCCCTGGACAGCCTCAGTAAGAAGCGGAGATCCCTCATAAAATCCTCCAAAGCTAGTTACAAAAACAAAATCGCCACTGATTCTAAAGACAGCAACAAAGCATTCTACAGCTATGTCAAGAATCTCAATGGCAACACTCAGATCTGCTCTGAGTTACAGCACAATGGCACTAAATATACAAAACCAACTGATATTGCCAAAATCCTGGCAGATCGGTTCAGTGCTAACTTTACCCCTCGCTCATCCCCTAAACGGCCCATCTCTATACTGGAAGAATGCAAAGTTTCTGTAATCACAGCTGCACAGGTAAAAAATACAGTCTCCAAAGCCAAGAACACAGCATCCATGGGACCTGACAATTTCCCAGGCTGTGATCTACATGAACTACAGAACAAACTGGCATCCCACCTAAGTACCATGTTCAATCATAGCTTCACCTCAGACTCTGTGCCCACTGAATGGCACACAGCAACGGTTATCCCACTCCACAAAGGGGGAGCCACCACAGACCCCGGGAACTACCACCCCATTAGCCTGACGAGCCTGGTCTGCAACGCTATGGAGTGTATCATCACGGAACTTATAAACAATGACATTGGTAATCTCCACACTCTGGACCCCACCCAGTTCATGTTTGTAAAAGGCAGATCATGTCTCCTAAACTTGACAGACTTCTTTGAAGCGGTCAAAGCCGTAGATGAGGGTAAGGTGGTTCACACAGTCTAGCTGGATCTCGCCAAGGCTTTCAACACCATCCCCCAACGCTGGAATTATAGATAAACTCACTAAACTAGGTATAAATCCCTATGCCACAAGATGGGTTGCCAACTGGCTCACTGACCGAACCCACACTGTGAAAGAAGCAGACTCTAAATCCAAATTCAGACCAGTGACAAGTGGAGTACCACAGGGTTCAGTCCTGTTTGGTATCTACTTCTCTTTAGTACAAGCTAACACAGAAGGTTTTTGGCTAACAAAGTTCATAGATGACTGCGAACTAGGAGCCATAATCAAAACTCCTAACGATGTGGGCATCCTAACAAAAGGGCCTCACAGAGACAGATGCCTGGTGTCAAAGCCATGGCCTCAAGCTTAATGCCAAAAAGTGCACTGTCATCCCTTTTGGTAAAAACTCTGTACCCATGAACTACCACATAGGCGGTAGTCTACTCAACACCGAAAGTGTGATAAAAGACCTTGGGACACTGGTGGACAGTAGTCTCTCCTTTGATAATCACATCGCCACAGTAGTCAGGAAATCCTTCTACGTGGCACACCTCATCACAAAAGGTTTCTTATCCAGGAAAAAAGAGGTCATTGTTCCCCTCTACTCATCACATACTAGACCCATTATAGAGTACAACACCCCTTTTGGTATGTACCTCACAAGACATCTACAACTGGAAAGGCCACAAAAATACCTCACAAAGAGGATTACTGGCCTCAAACAGATGCCCTAAGCAGACAGTCTCAAAAAACTCCAGCTTTACTCTGTCGCATATCGCCTACTCAGAGACTATCTCTGCCTAACATACAAAGCTATGTCAAACCCAGAACTGCTGGACATGCTCCACGTAAAGAAATCCCAATCCCTCCGAGCAACACGCTCTAGGGACCTAAACCTTGTCACCACAATAAAGAGAACATGCTGGAGGGATAGATTCCTGTCCCAGAGACTTCCCATAGTCTGGAACAAACTACCTATCTATATCAAACAAAGCTCCTCATTAGCACTCTTCAAGAAAAATCTTGATGACTGGATGGGAGATAGGAAATTCACCCCGGGGATCATTTCTGTGGCTCTGCTTGACAGGGGCATAGGAAAATAATTTTTTTGGGTGGCAAATGTCAGGGTACCATTTGGCTAGGCTTATATTGGCCTTATGGGCCAATAGCCTAGTACCTACCTATGAACCTATGAACTCTGAAGCTGCAGCTGGCTCAAAAGGAGGTAGAGTGAGCTTTTCCAATACAAAGTTAAGATCCCAGGCCGGAGTAGGGGCTCTCCTGGGTGGTCTTAAATTTGTGGCCCCTCTGACGAATTGCTTTAGCATGGGGTGAGAGAAGAGGGGTGGCTCCATATTATAATGTGCTGAAATGGCTGAGGCATGAATTTTAATAGAAGAGAAGGAAAGGCCCTTGTGGAGCATCTCTGTTAAGTATTGAAGAATATGCGGTAAGCTGGGCACAGTTGTGCCCAGCTCCTGAGTTTGGCTCCAGGAACAGTATCTTTTCCACATTTCAGCATATGATTTTTAGTACTAGGCCTCCTTGCCCCCAGAATGACATCCAGCACTTGCTTACTGAGGAATGGTATTGGAGAACTCAGGTAATTAGCCAGGCTGCAAGGTTCAGGGTTTGAAGCTGGGGGTGCAGAATCTGGCCCTCCTGCAGACACAGCAGGGAAGGGGTCTGAGGCAAGTGCCATGGTTCCAGCAGTGCCGCACTGCGCAAGAGGGGGTACCAGTGTTGGCGTGGCCAGTCTGGTGCAATGGAGTATTGTCCTTGGTTTGTCCCTAGTTTGTCCTGTTTGATCTTTAGCAGGACTTTCGAGAGGGGAGGCAGAGGAAGAAAGGCATAAACTGAGAGGCTTTCCCATGTGAAGGACAGGGCATCCACTTTCCAAGTTTGTCTGTGGGGAGTCCTTGTGCAGAATTTGTCCAAATAGTAGTTCTAAGGGGAGGAAAACAGGTCCATCTCTGGGCTCCCCTATTTGTTTATCAACATGTTGAATATCTTTGTTTCCAGTTTCCACTCGTGTGGGTCCATGAGATTTTGGCTTAGGTCATCTGCCAGTGAATTTAGTTTGCTTGGCAGGAACTGAGCTTGTAGGTGCACTTGGGTAGCTCAAGGCTGTGTTCCACAGAGCCATGGCTAGTCTGCAGAGAGAGTATGAGTGGGTTCCCCCCTGCTTGTTTATTGTTAAACATAACAGTGGTGTTACCTGTCTTTACCAATAATTGTCCTGGAAGAATGTGGTCCTTGAAGACTGTCAGAGAATTTTGTACAGCTAACATTTCTTTTTGATTGATATGCAGGTGCATTTGACTTGGGTTCCATTTGCCCTGAACGCATTGCCCTGCCAAGTGAGCCCCCCAGGCATAGTCTGATGCATCTGTTGTTAGGCTTTGGGTGGCAGGGGGTAGAGAGTGATTGGCAGTCCCTTGTTGTGGTAGCAGGCCTCTGCCCACCAAAGGAACTCTGTCTTTATACAAGGAATAATAGGAATTATTGATTCCAGGTCCTGAGAATGTTGACACCATAGGCCTTTTAGATATCATTGTAGTTTCTTCATATGCAATCATGCATATGGAATTAGTAGGATGCAAGAGGCCATGAACCCCAGGGCTTGCAGTATTTTCCTTGCATATAGCTGGGTCTTTGTGGCCAGTAGTTTGATGTAGGCTGTCAAACTTGTTTCTCTGTTGTGAGGTAGTCCATCTGGGAAGTTGTGTTCAAGCTTGCTCCCAGGAATACAATTTGTTGTCATGCTACTAGATGAGATTTCTTTTCATTTATGGTGTACCCCAGTGAGGTTAGAAGTTTCTTTACAAATGCCAGATGATTTAAAAGTATGTCCTGGCTTTCTGCCTGAATTAGGCAATCGTCCAGGTATGGGTATATTAGAATATTTATTTGCCTGCAGAATGCAATGACTGGAGCTAGGCATTTTGTGAATACCCTGGGCGCAGTACATAAGCCAAAGAGCAGTGCAGAGAACGGATAGTGCATGTAGCCTGCTCTGAAGCTTAAGTATTTTCTGCAAGATTCCCTTATTGGGATGTGCAGGTAAGCTTACTTTAAGTCCAATGTTGCCAACTAGGCATTTTCCCTAGCATGGGAAGCAGCTGATGAAGAGTTAGCATTTGGAATTTTGGGATTACCAAAAAGGTGTTTAGGATGGACAGGTCCAGGATAGGACTCCAGGAGTTGTCTTTTCTGGGTACCAGGAAAAGTCTGGAGTAAAAACCTTGCCCCCCATTTCTCTGCTGGGACAGGTTGAATAGCCCTGATACTTAGAAGAGAGAACCTGCTGTTGAGCCTCTGCCCAATGATTTGGGGGTAGGTCTGGCCAGCCATTTGGGGTTGGTAAGGTGTGGAAGTGGAATTTGTATCCTTGGGAAGCTATATTTAAAACCAATTTGTCTTGGGTAATGAGTTCCCAGTTTTTTGCATGCAGGGCGAGCTTTTCCCCCAAGGAAGCAGTCAACTGTGCAGGGCTTGGAAGGTTTAAGGTTAAGTCATTGTGACAGTTTTCCATAGGGGGTGTCTTACTACTTCCAGCTTTGGAAGTGGGAGCCCCCCACTGCTTAGGCCTGTGAGTACCTTGAGACTGTAGCCTAGGTGGTCTGCTGTTCCTGGGTTTGGACTGGGAAGGCCTGGAAGAGGCAGGAAAGGACCAATTCTTAGAAGGCCAATGCCTACTACATCTGGGAGGCTGTACTTGCAGGAAATCTTTAACAGTTTGCATAGATTTAGCTTTTTCCTCCATCTTTTTAAGTACTTCTTCTGCTTTGTTGCCAAACAGGCGGTCTTGGTTTAAGGGAGCATCCAGCAATTTAGCTTTAACATGATCTGGTAAAGTTTGCTCTTTAAGCCAAGCATGCCTTCTAAGAACAGACCCAGTGACAGCAGCCCTACAAGATGCCTCTAAGGAGTCAAAACCACACTGCAAAGTATGTTTACCAACTTCTTCAGCAGAATGCATTAAATCCTGTAATTCTTTATTTTCAGCACAGTCTGGAAACATCATTTTCTGTTCAAGTAATCCAATAATATGCTGCTGATACTTTAACATACGAAACTGGCAGTTTAAGGCCCTAATGGCCAAAGTAGCAGAAGTGTATACCTTCTTGCCCCATCTGTCAGTGGCCCAGGAATCTCTATCAGAAAGGGTAGGGTTTTTGGCAGTAGTAGCCTTAATGCCTATGGGTCCCTGTGAAATGGTCTCAGAGTCCGCAGTAGGATTCTTAAAAAGGAACTTGAGAGAGTCAGGTACTCTGTAATACCTGTAAGGTTTCCTGGGAGCTGGTGGTAAAGTGTCAGGGGCCAGGCTAGATTCCAAGAAGGCATCATCTACAATGTCCAGTGCAAGAGGGATAGCTAAAGGCCTGTGTTGAGGTAGGAGTAAGAATTCCCTAAGCCTCTTTTTGGAGTCAGAGTAATCCTGGCTTTACCAGCGGAAATGTCCCTAAGAGTGTACAAAGTTTCACCAAAAGAGAAATCTTCTGGAGGGGAAGCAGAGGGAATGGAGTCCTCTGCATCAGAATCCTCATAGGTAGATAAGGGCAAATCCTGGTCATTAGAAGAAACAGAAATTTCAGAATCCTGATCAGAAGAATCAGAAGGAAAATCAGTTCTAGGTCTCTTAGAGGGAGAAGGTTGGCTTCCCCTGATTAGGGTAATAAGGTCTTCAGCCATTCTTATTTGTTTTTTAGGCATATGGGCCTGACCATGTGGTTTGGACGTCGGTTTTCTAGGCGTGGATAGAGTTTTAGGCCTTGAAGAAGAAGATGGCGTCGGTTTGATATGCAAGTCAGTAGGCCTGAATACACCCTCAGAAGCCGGTGCCTGCACAGTGGCTCTGGACCCATCCAAGGTAGAGACATCCACAGGTTCCATAGTCGAAGCATCTTGCAGTATACCGGACTCCGAATGGGTCTCAGTAGAGGCCTGCGAATCTGAAGTAGCAGGTATCAGGGGCTGTGAAAGCACCTCACTGAGTACCGGCAAACTGTCGACTAGCTTAATGGAAGCGCCGTCAGTAGCTTTGGACTTATGCAGTCTACCTCTGTCTTTATCTTTATGTTTTTTCGGAATGTCGGTAGTCGGATGGCTTACTGAAGCCATTTCTGGATAAGTAAACAGAGTACCGAAATAGTTTGATGCGAATATGAACCAACGACGAATTGTTCGAGGATTGAATAAGGTACAAAACAGACAGCGAGGGACGTCGTGGTCTGGGCCTAAGCAAGGAATGCAGTACAAATGAAAATCTTTATGAGGTATTTGCTTTCCACAAATAATACAATTGTTAACTTTTACTGACATCAGTTTAGAGCAAGAAAAAGGATCCCCAAAGGGGTACTTAGCTTTTTTGAAGACTACGGTTCTGAAACTCGAAAACAAAAGTTTCAAGAGTCGGCCGACCGGCACTTGTGAACTGCTTCTGCTTCGGGCACCACACGGCAAGAAAGACTGATGTAATGGTGTCAGCTGCATGCTTTATACCCCTGACTACCTGACATCATGGAAGAAGAGAGAGCATCCGACGCAGGACCCAAGACTTTGATAATCAGGCCAGCTGAGGGCTACCTGCAAGCAGATAACCCAAATGTAATGGCTGCAACAGTGAAACATGAAGAACAACCATCATTGCCGAGGCCACTATAAGGCTATAATAATGACTTTAACCTTGCACGGTTTGGTTTTCTGAATTTATTTCATGATCTGGGGAAATGGTAAAAAACACGAAAGACTCTTAGAAGTAATTTCTGCATCAGTGTACCTCTGGAACGTCTCCTCATCACAAAGGAGAAATAAGAGAAAATAAGCTGCTGTATTTGGCAGTGGCTGGGGCTGCAGAGAGACCACAGCACGGTTTCTCACAGTGAAGGAAGAGATGAAGGGCTTCCTCTCTACAGACTGTTTAAAATACCACACCTGAGGCACCAGTGAAGAGTAACAGAGTTTCTCGGGTATGTGGTTGGTTACAAGAAAGCAGCAGGTGAATATAGAGCATTTTAATATTGCTTCTTGGAAAATGGGGCAGAAGGGAATCCCCGGCTATGTGAAAAGCTGCTGCCTCTTTTGTGACTGCATCCCACTTGTGTGATCACAAAGAGTGAAGTTTCTTGAATTTAAACAGCAGGCAGGAATTAAAAAACAGGAAAAGGAACTTGCAAGATGGCTGCACACTGATAAACAGCTTAACTTCAGCTCTCCCTGTGTGATAACAGAAACTGAGAAACTGCAGCCATACACATTGTCAACTTGAGTAAAATGAAGTTACTGGCTATTAAGTACATTGCCTGGATGCTTGCAAAGAAAACAGAGTCTGAAAGAAAATTAACTACAAAAGGTAAAGAGAAAACACTAATATTGGGAAGAATCCTGCAGCTGTTCGGTAAAAAAAAAACAGTTCAAGCTCCACCTTTGGTTCAGGACATGGCTTCAAGTAACCAAAAGGAAAAATAAGTAAAATGTGCTAAGATCTGATGAAAATAAATGAAACACTAAAGGAATATATCAACTCAAATAACAAAGGCTGGAAAAAATGAAGAACCTTTAAACAAATATTCAGATGAGCTAATAAACCTATAAAAATCAGAGGTCAAAATGAAAAGGCTGTTCAAGAAGAAATGATGCAAAAATATGGTAGAATTAGAGGAAAGAGGACTTAGGAAAATAAGAGATTTTTCTGCTGCTCCACAGAAACTAGAAGGAGCAGTCTATTAATTTTATAAAGGCACAAATAAACAACTGGACTGGTATTCCACAGCAGGAACTGTTAATTGAAATGGCACGCCTTGCCATGAGAAAGCAGCCTAGACCTTTATTAGTAAAGATGCAAGCCTACCAGCAGAAAGAGATGATCCTGATAAAACTTGGCAAAAGGGCAAAGAATTAAAAGTTGGAGACAGTAGAGAATTTCTGGAAAATGATTATTCACTGTATACCAGGCAGAAAAGAAACAAATTTATTCCAGTAATCAGAGAATGTTGAGAGGCAGGAGTGAGATTCAAGCTGCTGTATCCAGCTGCCTTGAGAACAGAAACATAGCTGATTCAACCAGCACCCTGGCCAGTACTCCACCCCCTCAGCTCTTCAAGTGAAGAGAAAAATACTTCACTGAAATAAGCCGATCGCTACACTGTAAGTTATCGGCTTACTACAGTTAGATCTACACCTCCCTCCCCAGCTCTTCCATCAAAGAGCAGAAAAAACACCAACCAGGTGACTATATGCACTATATGCCCCCCATCCCACATGCTGCAGCCATTCAAGACCCATTTCTGTGCACCGATCCCAACCCTCCTCCAATATAGTTATGGGTAGATATGGTGTTAAGGAGAGGAATGCAGAAGGTCAGATGATTGTGGATTTTGCGAAAAGGATGGACATGGCTGTGGTAAATACGTATTTTAAGAAGAGGGAGGAGCATAGGGTGACGTACAAGAGTGGAGGAAGATGCACACAGGTGGATTATATCCTATGTAGGTGGGCCAGTCTGAAGGAGATTGGAGACTGTAAAGTGGTGGCAGGGGAAAGTGTAGTTAAGCAGCATAGAATGGTGGTCTGTAGGATGACGTTGGTGATCAAGAAGAGGAGGAGTGTGAAAGCAATGCCAAGGATTAAATGGTGGAAGTTAAAAAAGGGTGACTGTGAAGTGGAGTTTAGGGAAGAGTTAAGACAGGCACTGGGGAGGCAGTGGAGAGTTATCGAATAGCTGGGTAACTACAGCAGAACTAGTAAGGGAGATTGCTAGAAAGGTGCTTGGTGTGACATCTGGACAGAGGAAGGAGGACAAGGAGACCTGGTGGTGGAATGAGGAAGTACAGGAGAGTATACAGAGGAAGAGGCTGGCGAAGAAGAAGTGGGATTGTCAAAGAAATGAAGAAAGTAGACATGAGTATAAGGAGATGAGGCGCATGGCAAAGAGAGAGGTGGCGAAAGCTAAGGATAAGGCGTATGTAGAGTTGTATGAGAGATTGGACACTAAAGAGGGAGAAAAGGACCTGTACCGATTGGCTAGACAGAGGGACAGAGCTGGGAAAGATGTGCAGCAAGTAAGGGCGATAAAGGATAGTGAGGGAAAGGTACTCACAAGAGAGGAGTGTGTGTTGAGTAGATGGAAAGAGTATTTTGAAAGGCTGATGAATGAAGAGAATGAGAGAGAGAGAGAGAGAGAGAGAAGGTTGGATGATGTGGGGATAGTGAATCAGGAAGGAAACAGATTAGCAAGGAGGAAGTAAGGACAGCTATGAAGAGGATGAAGAATGGAAAGGCTGTTGGCCCAGATGACATCCCAATGGAAGCATGGAGATGCTTAGGAGAAATGGCAGTGGGATTTTTAACTACATTGTTTAATGAAATTTTGGAAAGTCAGAGGATGCCTGAGGAGTGGAGAAAAAGTGTTTTGGTACCTATCTTTAAGAATAAGGGTGATGTTCAGAGATGCAGTAACTACAGAGGGATAAAATCGATCAGTCACAGCTTGAAGTTATGGGAAAGAGTAGTAGAAGCTAGGTTAAGAAGGGAGGTGATGATTAGTGATCAGCAGTATGGTTTCATGCCAGGCAAGAGCACTACAGATGCAATGTTTGCTCAGAGAGTGTTACTGGAGAAATACAGAGAAGGTCAGAAGGAGTTGTATTGTGTCTTTGTAGACTTGGAGAAAGCATATGACAGGGTGCCTAGAGAAGAGTTGTGGTATTGTATGAGGAAGTCAGGAGTGGCAGAGAAGTATGTAAGAGTGGTACAGGATATGTACGATGGTAGTGTGACAGTGGTGAGGACTGCAGTGGGAGTGACAGATCCATTTAAGGTGGAGGTGGGATTACATCATGGATCAACTCTGAGTCCTTTCTTATTTGCAGTGGTGATGGACAGGTTGACAGATGAGATCAGACAGGAGGCCCCGTGGACTATGATATTTGCAGATGACGTGATCTGTAGTGAGAGTAGGAATCAGGTTGAGGAGACTCTGGAGAGGTGGAGATATGCTCCAGAGAGCAGAGGAATGAAGGTCAGCAGGGCTAAGACAGAATATATGCATGTAAATGAGAGGCAGGGTAGAGGAATGGTGAGGATGCAGGGAATAGAGCTGGTAAAGGTGGACGAGTTTAAGTACTTGGGATCAACAGTTCAGAGTAATGGTGAATGTGGAAGAGAGGTGAAGAAGAGAGTACAGGCAGGGTGGAAAGGGTGGAGAAGAGTGTCAGGAGTGATTTGTGACAGACAGGTACCAGTAAGAGTGAAATGGAAGGTCTACAAGAGGGTAGTGAGACCAGCTATGTTATATGGGTTGGAGACAGTGGCATTGACAAAAAGGCAGGAGTCAGAGCTGGATATGGCAGAGTTAAAGATGATAAGATTTGCACTCGGTGTGACTAGGATGGATAGGATTAAGAATCAGTATATTAGAGGGTCAGCTCATGTTGGACAGTTTGGAGACAAAGCAAGAGAGACGAGATTGCGTTGGTTTGGACATGTGCTGAGGAGGGATGATGGGTATATTGGGACAAAGATGCTAAGGATGGAGCTGCCAGGTAAGAGGAAAAGAGGAAGGCCTAAGATAAGGTTTATGGACGTGGTGAGAGAGGACATGCAGGCAGTTGATGTGACAGAGCAAGATGCAGAGGATAGGAAGAAATGGAAAGAGATGATCCGCTGTGGCGACCCCTAATGGGAAAAGCCGAAATATGATGATGATGATGATGATTTCTTCCTTAAACTGTAGTAATCTGCCTGCATGGAGTGGTATGGTGCTAAGTTTTAGTAAAGAAAAAATAAGTAAACACATTTTTTTTTTACTTATAAATTGTAGCAAGCAGTTGCTACAGTTTAGACCGCACACACAGTGCTACAGTGTTCAGGTTTGACTGGAAATGTAATACCATTTTTTAAAAGCCTGCATTAAAGAAATAAGGATTTGCTGATTGCACCCCCCCAATACTCCCAGGTAAGGTGCCCCTCTCGTTCCACCTTAGCTACTCTACTGCTTCAGAATATTTTCTCCTGCAGGGTCAAAGTCATTTTTTGATACATAACAGGCAAAGGAGGAAATGCAAACGTTCGTCCAAAAAAGTGAGCCCTCAAGCAGCAGGGGATTCTGCTTCTCATTCTTCTGACAATAAAGCATGGAGAGACTTTGCCAGTGAAACCTTTTCCAATGTTCCAAAGGATAATGCTTGAGACAGAGAAAAGCACAGTAGTCGACCTGAAGAATCAGGGGTGCCATGGACCTGAACCAGAATCTGGAGAGGGTAGATGGAGATGAACAGGAAAAAGATCAGGAACATGGAAATTAGTGAATAAATGCAAGACTGCAAAGCATCAGTCATATGTGTGAAAGAGAGCCGTATATGAACAAGTGCAAAGAATGGGCATTTGTTGATTTTGTTAACCCTGTGAGGAAATGGAAGGCATTTGCCTTACTTTGTGTCACTAATATTTGGAAGGGACTCTGAAGGGAAGAGGAAGGAAAAAGGTAACTGTAAGTGAATTTTCTTAACAGTATTTCTTCACAATATAAATAGAATATCTTATAGTATAACACTTTGTTTTTCTTGTATGTGACAGATTTATTATATAGATGCCTTTATTTCTTTATTTCCTGTTCTCTTTCCTCTCCTTTTTTGGTACAAAGAAATGTAGGCATTACAGTGCAAAGAGAGAGAGAAGCTAGACAAAAGCATGTTTAAGTCAAAAGGATGTAATTTGGGTTGCTGCGATGGGAGATGTGGTATAAAGTACACAGACCATAATATATGAAGAGCTGGTGTTTTCCCTTACTTTTGCACATGTGAATGTATGGATTAAGATCCTTGACTTAATGTAATAATACAGTTCATGCAGAAATAAATAAATATAAGAACACCAAATATAAGGAAAAGTTTTCCTTTAGCAATAAATGTTTCAGCTTGCTTGTCTTTCAGGCTGCAACAGAGGACTACATTTTTCTCTTTTCCATGGAGGATGCTGATAATACGGAGTAAAAAGACAAAACATTGGTTTTGTCAAGGCTAAAAGTTTATGATTTCAGAAAGTAAGCAAGTAGTTTTCTCACCTGGAAAGGGGGAATAAAGATAAAAGAACAGACACCAGTTAAAGTAGAAGCACAGTCTGTAACTGTTTTAACATCGATAACCTCAAATTCAGGTTACTAGGGCCTGTGTTAGCAGCTGTCTATTTGGCACAAATGTTCCTATTAGGAGAGTTAAACTTAATGAAATGTGTTTGCATTAAATTAGTAGGTTATGGGCTGTTCTGGGTATGTGTTTTTTGTTTGAGAGTTTTTATTAAAACAAAAAGCCTTGTAATGCAACGATGTTAACAAATAAAAAATTGCATAAAGTTCTAACCTGCCAAACATTAATGTGTGCATGTATCACAAAAGCGGGAATAAGACATTTAAAAAAGCTGCCATACATAATCGGTGAGAATAATGACTTCTTACCATAATGGAGATACTTTCCATTATTTCCTTGAAATACGAATGGTCTCATGGGTACAGACAAAAAACATGATAATATTAAGAAAAAGTGCAAATAGCAATGCTACAGGAGACGTATTTGGAAAGAACTGAGCATGTGAATATGACAAAGAAAGGATTTCAGGATAGATATTCTGCAGAATATCAGGGACAAAGGAAATAGGAGCACATTTATTAACTGCTACAGGAGCTTCAGTATTGACAGAAGAGGGGAAAAGAAAATAATGCCAGACTTGTAGTAAGGGGCTACTGGCAAGGGATGATAATTACTCTAGCATGTTTTTATATTCAACTAAAACTGCTATTTTGGAGCTTAAAAAATTTAGGGAGAAATAATCACTTTTCGGCATAGACTATTACTTACTGGTGGGGACTGGAATGCCATTTGCAACAAGGATGCATCTGGGGGCCTAAAAGGGAAAACAAATCAAAAGAAGATAGATAGATTTCAGAAGAAATTTCTTTCATTTATTTTACATTTGTTAACCGGGGGGTATCTGACTGAGCCGAAAAGGCCCTTTTTCAGCAGAGGCCCAGGGAGAAAAGCTCCACATAGAAAAATTACAAATACATTTAGTTAATTTAGACATGATCAATATACAAACAAATTACAAAAGACATGTTTTTACAGTGGTATGCGGTATATAAACAAACAGTTACAGGGGAGAGAACAAACAAAAAAAATATTAATTTAAAAATAAAGGTAGTTCATAGATTTATGGTGTACAGCTGAAATTTGGAACATAGGTAGAATACATACATAGTACACAGGTACAGTACATACATTGTAGATTAGCCAGTGTTTGTAAGTAAGACTGAAAACTAGATAGTACTCTAGGTTTAGTATGTGTACCTTATCCACTTTCACTAGCCTGGGGAGCAATCATGGCACTGCCAACTTTGCTTGAGATGTTGCCTGATGAGGTCTTCAAAGGAGGCTTTGGACGCTGTATTTTGAATGCTAGTGGGGACAGAGTTCCATTTTTTAGCCACTGAACTACTATATAGTGCATCTCCAAAGCTACTGTAGCTGTTGTTGACTTCTAGTAATAGTTTGCTTGATGATCTAAGAGGTCTTTTGGCTGAGTGATGTTGTACTAGGTTTTTGAGGGCAGGACACTTATGGGGAGGTAATAGATTGAATGACAGAGGCAGAGCTGACTGTAGATTAGGAGGTTGGGCAGTTCAAGCCAGTGGAGCTGACTCAAAGCAGTACAGTGATGAGTTCTATATGAGCAATTTGCAGCAAAGTGGGCAATTCTGTTACAGCAGGCTTCCATTTTGCTTAGTTCAGTTCTGTTGAGATTAGTCAGTATGGGAGATGCATAGAGTAGGGTGGACAGAAGTTGGGAGCGAGCAATGGCTGATCTTGTGTTGTTGGTAAGAAATGGTTTGATACAGTAGAGTGATCCTAATTTGGCATGTACTTTTTTAACAGTTAAGTTGAGATGACTATCACATTTTAGGTGGGAGTCTATGGTTATTCCCAATAGCTTAAGCCTGTGCCACTGGAGCTATTGGAGTAGCATTTGTGGAGTACATAGTGAATTGTACCATCAGTGTCTTTGTTAGAACTGGTTATAATCACAAGCTGAGTTTTCTTTGGATTGAGGATAAGCTGAGCTTTGGTAAGGTAGTTTTCAATGTCAGAGAATGCTAGTTGAGTTGTTTGCAGGAGGGTGGGAATGTTTTGTGCAGCACATATTAAGGTAGTGTCATCTGCATACTAAATGACAGATGCATGCTGTGTGGAGGTATGGAGGTTATTTGTGAATATTGTGAATAGTAGTGGTCCTAGGATAAAACCCTGTGGGACTCCTACAGTTATGGGCAGCTGAGGAGAGAGAGAGAGAATTTTCCCATTTCACAGCTTGGTACCTGTCAGTTAAGTTGCTTTGGAACCAGGTAAGAGTGGAATTTGATAGGTGATATTGGTTTAGTTTGTATAGCAGGATTTGATGTGACACTGCTTCAAATGCTTTGGACAGATCCAAAAAAAAAAAAAAAAAAAAAAGTCAACACCTGCAGGCCTTCATTTTTGAGATGGTTTACTGAGTCTGTGAAGCACAGGAGGGCTGTAGTGGTACTATGAGCAGGTCTGAAACCATGCTGAGTAGGTGACAGGATGTTGCTGTCTAGGAGATAGTTTAGCACCTGGGAAACATGCATTTTTCTAGAATTTTGGCCAGGGGGGGGGGGGGTAAAGCAATGGGTCTGTAGTTATTAAGTTCAGTTAAGTCCCACCTTTATGTATGGGTGTAACATAGGATATTTTCCAGAGTTTGGGCACATAGTTTTCAACAATTGATCTGTTTATGAGAGTGGAGATAGGGATAGCAATAGCCTCTGCTGTGAGTTTCAAGAAATAGCTGGGGAGTAGGTTGGCTGCTGTTGATGAGGTTTTTAGTTTGGAGAGCATGCTTTTGACTGAAGTGGTGGAAACTGTTTTGAGGGTAAAGCTTGTATTAGTGTTATTTGTGTTGGGGGGGGATAGTGAGGAAGGAACTGTCCTGTGATACTAAGGCTAGAACCGAGTTCACAAAGTGGGAGTTGAATTGTGTTTCGATGGGAACTTTAGTGTCAAGGGTGGTTGGTTTGGGGGATAGCCTTTTGGGTGGGTCTTAGTAGCTGGTTTACATTTTTCCAGAATTTTTGGGGGTCGTGTTGGTATTTAGTTTGTAGGGGGTCATGTTGGTATTTAGTTTGTAATGTCGTGCAGTATGATTTTTTGTCCAGCCTAATGCATTTTTTTGCACGGTTGCGCAGTTCTTGGTACTTAGTTAGGCTTTGTGTTTCTTTGGTTTTCTGATAGTAGAACCAGGCAGTGTCTCGGGACTTGAGGATTTGTTTATTTTCTTTACTGAGCCAGGGATTTCTAGAGGTTCTAACCTTGATTTTGCACAAAAGAGTGACAGTGTCTAGGTGTTGTAGAAATGTTTTGTTGAAATATGCTACAGCCTGGTTAAGTGGGGGGGGGTTAGGGGGGGTCCAGTCACAGTTGCATAGTGAAGTATTGAGGACCTCAGGAGAGAATTTGTTTGCGTTTCTAGTGGGTATATAGTTAGTGGTTTTGCATATGCTTGTTCTACTACTTATAAGGTATATTATGTTGTGGTCACTTAAGGTGTCTGGGGGACTGCCTGCGTGGGGGTACAATGTGGGGTTGTTAGGACCCAGTCAAGGATGGATTCCCTTTTAGATTTTTTATCACATCTAGTTGGAATTTGGACTAGCTGCTGGTAGCTATGCAGATTTATTAGGTAACTTGGTGGTTCTGATATGCAGGTGAACCAATCTAGGTTGAAATCCCCCAGAATAAGTTTTTTTTGTGAGTATGTGGAAGAACACCATGATAAGAAATCTTCAAGGCTAGCAGGTGTATTACCAGGTGGAATATAGATCACAATTGCAGTGATGACCTTTTTAGGGTGAAGTTGAAGTTGTGAGGTAAGTATGTCCCAATTATTGTGGGAGGGGTAGGAGTTTGGTAATTGATGGACAGTTAAGTTGGACTTGTACAGTAAGGCAGTTCCACCCCCTTTACGAAGTGGTCTGTCTTGTCTAATGATATTGTAACCGGTAGGGAGAACTTCTGAGTTAGCTAGGTTTTTATTTAGCCAGGTTTCTGTTAAAGTAACTATGTCTGGGGAGTAGTGTGCTATTGTGGCCTGGAGTTCAGGTATTTTATTTTTGATACTTCTAATATTAATATTTTGTATTAAAAGATGGTTGGTTTTGCTGCTGTTGTTGATTTGCCCAGGGATGAAGACAGTGAGGGTATTATGTTCTGACATTTGTGTTGGAGCAGTTTGTGTTGGACAGGATGGATTTGGGCCTGGGTTGGGGGTGGATATCCCCACTTATGGTGAGCCTGGTGTAAAAATGGTGATACAGATGTTGGAGTTTGGTGAGGAGTGTGAGAAAGTATTGTGTTTTTTTGGAATAAGAATGAGAGCATATGTGTTTAGTTCTGAATTGGTCCGTTATGTAGTTCTTGAACAATGATGGGCAGATATTATAATGTGCGGTGTCTGTATATGAGAGTGCATAATGTAGTGTTGTGCTACTAAGTTTAGGGATATTGCTACAGTGATAACTTGTGGTGTTGTAAAGAATTATGATAAGACAGACTAGACTTAGTTGTGTGATAGTCATGGCTATAAAGTTTAAGTTGGTTCTAGGTGTGGGTCTGTATATGAATTATAGGGATGCACTATATGTGGATGAATAAGTAGTATGGGTGATGTAAATAATGCCTAGTGGGAATGAGAGTGGTTGGGAGTATTTTGTGGTGGAGCAAGTTGGTGTGGTATAATGTGATCTGACTTGAGCAGCTGTGATTGGTGGAGGTGATGTGAGGGTGAGCTGTGGGTGTGGCTGTGATTACTATAAATGTAGAGGTAGTGGGGGCGTGAGGGAATAGGGGGCAGGGAAGTGGAGCGAGCCCCAGAGTTAGCAACGGCGAACAGAAAGGGGCAGAGCCCACCAAGACAAGAGTAAAACATAAGTATTACTTTACAAATCTGAGCATTTTAAACAAATTCCTGAGGTCTAATGGCTTACCAGGAAGCAGAATGAAATTGCTGAAGAGCATTTGTGAAATGGTGGGAGACTAGAAATTTAATGATGGCGCCATGCTCAGCAGGATTCTAATATAGACTTAGTATTGGGGGAGGGAGACAGCACAAGGGGTGTAAACTAGGTGGAATGCAAAGAAACCAGCGAAACCAGAGAGGCAATCATTGGAAATCTATCAGTGAAGGCCTCAGAGGGGGTAAGTAATAATTCATACTCTACCCATAAAGTGAAGGAGAGAAGAGACAGCAAAGTTTATTAAGGTCGGCGGTTTGTCTTCATATTGACTTGCTTATTAGTAGCCAGTTTGTGCACATATTAGAGTAGGGAGATACATTAGAAATGAAGGGGAATGTATAGAGATGCAAATAAACAGGCAGGCCTCCAAGTGATACAAACTAAGGCAGAAAGCACTGAGAGGGCTGCTTGATGGTTAATTTAGTCACAGGGATCTGAATTAAATGTACACTGTCTAACTGGACAGTTGGGATTACTGCACTAGCTGGGGCGGGAGGGACACAAGGCTACAACAGTCAGTTTTATTAGCACGCTGAGAACTACTAAGAAATACTGCTAATGTTCTAGCTTCACTCTCATAAAACATACAAGCAGAATGCCTGGGTGGACTGACCCTGCTCTTGAGGCGCAAACTGTACATCCTTGTTTAGTTTTGCAGTACTGATTCCTTCTTATACTGTATGGGTGGAGTGGTAGCCACAGACTGCAGATTTGCTTGTGTGCGCTCAGCAAGCAGAATGCAATTGCTGAAGAGCACTTGTGCCCTGGTGGGAGACTAGAAATTTAAATTTATGAAAATATTTGGTATGAAAGATGTAAATTCAGTAGCAAAAACTCTTGACAGAATTTACACATTAATCCCCAAGGTACAATAACTGGGCTAGACTTGATAGAAATTATATTTCTTAGGAACACGTCTATTTAATTGAGAACTTTGATACATCTCCAATAACTATTTCAGATCATGCGCTAATAATTACTAAAATAAAAATGCAGGATAATGAAGTAAAGATGAAATTCTGGTGCTTCCCCTTTAAAAGGAGAGGAATTTAAGGAATGGGTAGTGGAAATTATTTGGAAGTTATTAGGGAAGACAGATAGTATTCCAGAACTTATAGCTAATGAGTGGGATAAAATGAAAGTGGAATTTAAAAACAGGGCAAAAAGAAATAAAGAGATCTGGTTAGGAAGTAATACGAATTATTTAGAGGGGATGACAAAGGTTACAGTATTACAAACTAAGAGGAATCTCACAGAACAAGAGGAGACTCAACTGTAGAGTGCTAAAGAGAAAATAAGGGAGTATGTAGATAATATGTACGAGTATAGAAAGATTGCTGTTAAGCGACTGTTTTTCTGATAACTCCAAAGCACAAAAACTTTTGGCACAACGGCATAGGCAACAAAAAGTAGAAACGGTTGTTGCCAAACTTACGGAGCCTATAAAAAGAAAACGAACCAGAGATCCTGTAAAGATATTAGTGATATTTCAAAAATTTTATGAACATTTGTATAAAGCAGAGAGGTGAGGAAATTAAGAAAAAGCACAAATGGAAACATTTAAGGAAGACAAAGGACAGCATTACCCACAGACTGAAAAAAAACATGTTTATTTCATCATGCCTTTACTTTTCCTAAATTTTAACACCAGGGCCGGTGTTAGCATTGTGGGGGTTCCCAGCAAACGTCAAACTGGGGACCCCCTGGGCACTTCCAGTCTAAGTATCTTCTTGTCACTGCCACTCCTCCTTATCCCTTTTAGGGAGGTCTATATTAAAAGACCGAAAAATCAAAACATCGAACACCTGAAGAGCGAAAGAAATGGAACCTCGAACTTGCTACTGTGGGGGGCTGTGCCCCCCACACCCCCTGCTAAATATATATTCCAACTCAGAGATCACACTACAGTGAGGAAAGGGCAAAATATTCCAATCTTCACTGTTCTGCGATCTGACAAACAGTACTTCGAGGTTCCGTTTTTTTCCATCTTTAGGAGTTTGCGGTTCTGCTCTTTCGGTCTTGTAATATAGACCCCCTTTTTAGTTCACGCTGCAAACTTTTAGGAGTAGTATACACAGAGTAAACTGTAACTGCTATGCTCTCACACTTATGACAGGATTGTGTACTACATTATGACGGCCCATCTTACAAAGGGACATTCATACTTACTGGCATTTAGATGCAAGATTGATACATTAGAACAACTCCATTAACAGGGCTGGACTTGGGCGATATAGAGCCCTAGGCACTGTGTACTGTTTCAGCACACGTACACAGACACACACACACACACCCTCCAGTGCTCCCCTTGGTTTCTCCCTATCTTCTGCTCCCCACACTTATGTACATGACTTTTTTCTTCCATTTCTCATATTGTACCTTTTCAAGTAGCCATAGCTTTATATACGCTCTGAAATGCTTTTCAAGTTTTTTTTTTCTTTTTACATAACCTTTTCATCCAATGATGGCTTGGACAGAAATTATAATTAAGTAAAGAAATTCAGTGTTGCTGTTCAGCTTTGGTTTTCCTTGTATCCTATCAACACACCTTTTCTGACCAAGGCAGCACAGAGATAACCATTTAGAAAAAGACCTCAATGAAGTTGGGTGCCCCCGGAAACCATAGGGCTTATACTTGCTCTGGGAGGCATTTTAGAGCATTTAACCACAAAAGCTAGGTACAGGCAACCCAGTATCGACAAATTTACAGCAAAACAATTATTCCTACTGTTGGTAACTATAAAGGCTGTTCTCCACCAATGTGTATATGAAAGAACGAACTGACCGATGATGTAAATACAAAGTCTTTATTTTAACACACACAGTCTCAAATCCAAATGAAATTCAAACAGATTGAGCGCGCTTTCGTCTCCTATCGTGAGACGTCATCAGAATCTCTTGTTAGTACAAATATTCTGTTTAAATACACTCATAATGAAACAGTTCTTAATTGATTGATTGTTAATCACTTAAAAATTAATTCCAATTCTAAATAACCCTTTAGTGTATAAAAACTGTTGAAAATTCACATATAAATAACTAAAATGCACACCCACATAACAATGAAAGGTCAAAATAAACAACTTGTATACAATAAAAATACATATGAAAATAAAAAATACATATAAAGAAACAAATTCATTCACATAAACTCTTGAAGGCAAAAAATATGGACAACTGTTAAACCATGTTATTGGTAATATATGAAAGAACCCTTTTACAAAAATATAATACTTCTTGAACATGAAAGGTGTATAAAATTCCTTAAATTATTATTGTGTATCACCTATTATGCTCAAATATGTTAAAATAACATATTATTAAAATGTACTTATAAATACTAATGAATTTATGTTTCTTTATATGTATTTTTTATTTTCATATGTATTTTTATTGTATACAAGTTGTTTATTTTGACCTTTCATTGTTATGTGGGTGTGCATTTTAGTTATTTATATGTGAATTTTCAACAGTTTTTATACTCTAAAGGGTTATTTAGAATTGGAATTAATTTTTAAGTGATTAACAATCAATCAATTAAGAACTGTTTCATTATGAGTGTATTTAAACAGAATATTTGTACTAATAAGAGATTCTGATGAAGTCTCATGATAGGAGACGAAAGTGCAGTCAATCTGTTTGAATTTTGTTTGGATTTGAGACTGTGTATGTTAAAATAAAGACTTAGGATTTACATCATCGGTCAGTTCGTTCTTTCATACACACATTGGTGGAGGACAGCTTTTATAGTTACCAACAGTAGGAATAATTGTTTTGGTGCAAATTTGTCGATACTGGGTTGCCTGTACCTAGTTTTTGTGGTTGGTTACTAGTAGCTGCTGCTTGGTTACGAGGAGTCCCCAGGATGAACGAGCAACCCCTTTTAAGCGAACTGATCAAACTTATTCAAAACCATTCGCAAAATAATAACAACTCAATTGATGCCTCCAATCCTTTGCAGGGATTAGACTTGAACACCACGATTCCTTGTGCTCAGCGTAGTCCTGGCAACGCTGACAAGGAAGTAACGTCAACTAAACAAAAGGTAGGCGGAAATCCTAATCACCAGAACCCAAGCGAGGGCGAACGACCGCATGGCTCTACGGGCAATGGAGGTACTGTTGGATTAACAAGAACGACTAGTTCATACCAAGAACATTATTCACATGCCGACAGGGGGTTGGACAATTATTGGAACATTGATTTTGAAGAATGGTTGGAAAAAACATTCTCGGCGACAAATGAAGAAGCCGAAAGAAGGTTGCCTACCAACACAGGGTTCAAGGACAAATGTAAACTATTTCAGAACCAGCTTACCAGGTACAAAAACTTAAGTTAGGACAATTTTTATTTGACAAAATGTATCGAACAAAAAATAGTGCCTAAGATTGAATACATTTCCAAACAACACGGCTAATGATATGGAATTTTTTAAAATAGTTTCTAATATTCTTAATGAATGTGGGGTAGCAATCTTGAAGGCTATGGTAGAGAACAATGTGAAAAACATGGAAGTATGTAAAAAAGAAATTGATATTTTGAAATTAGAAATAACTAATGATTTACTTTTTACTTTGACTGAGTATAAGAACATTTTTTGTAAGACACTACAGGATGTTGATATTATTATTGGGAAGAATTATAAAAGGAAAATGGCAACGTTGGAGCGGGATATAGGGGATTATGAAGAAGGAAAGGCTTATTTCATCCATAATTCAAGAAGGTATAATGCAACAGGAAAACAGTATTATCAGATGGAACATAGGAAGAATGTAATAAACCCAAACAACAGGGTAGTACAAAGGAATGAGAATGATATTGACTATCAGATAGAAGCTACTGAATTAGATGAATCAGAAGACCCTTTAGGAGTAAGACAGGAGGTGAGGAGGTCCGAAAGAATTAGAAATCGGAATGGTCAGCAATCATATGCAGAAGTGACTGGGAATCAGATAGGAAGATACAAGGGAAGAGGATGGGACAGGAGATGATCAATAGATTATACACATCAACCCCAGAAAAAATATTTACAAATCAATTATGTACACTGTCCCTAGTTACAGATAGAATTAGTGTATTAGAAAATTAATCATTTCTGATAGATGAAACAAATCAAGAAGCTATAAATGAAGAAGTATTAGGTATTAATCATAAAACTATTATACATAGCCATAATTTTAACATATTCAATTATACAGACATGGAGATTACCCATGAATACTTCAGACTGTTCACAAAGGGATTTACCTTTGTACCAGCTAGAAAACATAAAATAGAAGAAATAGTGCTAGATATAAAACTGTTTACAAGGAAGCTGAATTTAGCAGTTTTATATCAAGATAATTTGAGTTATGAGAACAAAGTATTAAAGAAAAGTAGTACATACATTCCCCCTTTGCAGCAGGATATACATAACTTCGAAGTATGTACCATCAATATGATTAGAGATGGATACAAGAAGAAACATAAAATAGACAATCTTACTGATGAAGAAAGGATCATTTTAGAACAACTTAGCAATAATAAAAATATAAGAGTTATGAAACCTGACAAGGGGGGGTGGAGTGGTACTTATGGATAGCTGGGATTATACTGAGAGAATGCAAAAAATTCTAGATATGGACAGTAGGTATCGTATTATTTCCATGAATGAACTGAATATTTTGTATAAAAGAATAGACTTAATACTAGAGGATAATTTGTTACAGGGGCTTATACATGTGGAATTATATAATTTCCTTAGAGTCCCCAAACCAGTTATACCTGAAATCTTTGGTATCCCAAAAATACACAAAGATATAGTTGATCCTCCAATGAGACCAATAGTAACATCTAGGGGATATAAAACTCAACCTCTTGGCATATATGTTGATACCAAGTTAAAAATGTTTTATTTAAACTATGTGCACATTTTGATTGATTCTTGGGACTTTCTGAAGAAATTCAGTACAATACCATTTCATGAAGAATATTTATTTTTAACAATTGATGTTAAAGATTTGTTTTCTGTAATTCCACACAAGGAAGGCATGGAATGGTTTGAGAAAATGATTACTGAATTTAACATGCTGAACCCTGAAGAATTCAGATTAGTGTTGGAAAACATGGAATTAGTCTTGAAATACAACTTTATTTTCAAGGAGACATCTACCATCAACTTGATGGAGTTGCCATGGGTTCAGCATGTGCTCCCATTTATGCAAACATAATAATGTTATTTTGGGAGAAAACATATATTTTTGGGTCAAGTTTTCAACAGCATATCATAAGGTATTTTCGATTTCTTGACGATATTATTATTATATGGGATGGTGGATACGAATTAATTGAACAATTTATGGAATATGTAAATAGTAGCACTAACTTTCTGAAATTTACATATGAGTGTAACAAGGATGAAATACATTATTTAGATGTAAGGATAGATAAAGACTATATAAAAAAAGTATATAAATCAAATATTTTCAGAAAGAAATGTTATTCAAACTCGTACTTGCATTACCAAAGTGACCATCCTTACCACTTAAAAAGAAATGTGGTAAAAGGACAAATGATCAGAGTGTCCAGAATGACAACTGAGTTTTGTGATTTTATAAGTGAATTAGATTTTGTACAGGAGATGTTCATAGAAAGAGGTTATCCTGACAACATGGTGAAAATATCAAAAAAGAAATAATTAAGAAACGTAAAAGTAGATATAGCCCATTGTTGGTGAGTGGACGGTATGACAAAGGGATATTTATTAATGTGACCAGTATGGACACGATTATGAATAATGAGTATGACGTAAATAGGGACAGGAATATGGAAACAAGTAAAACAACAATAGAAAAGGATATACCCCGGTTAATTTTAACGTATTATTCTGACATAGGTTGGATAAAAAAAGGGCATTAATGGGATTTGGAATATGTTTAAAACAATGCCCACGAGAACAAACGTATTTCAACAGCAACTTAAATACACCTTTAGAAGAAATAGGAATTTGAAAAACATCTTGGAGAAAAAGAAGGGACAAGAAAAAGAAGGGGCATCACTAAAGGTGGGCACACACAAGTGTGGGAGGTGTGCACAATGCCCATACATTGCCTGTAAAAAGGAAATAAATATACCCAGCATAAATTTTACAATTAAAGGCCATGCTTATACAAGTTGTTATACCAAAGGAGTGGTTTATTTAGCCTATTGTCAATCATGCTGGGGGTACTATATAGGTAAGACCGAAAGGCATCTGAAAACTCGTATATACGAACATATTAGGGACATAAACAAAAAGAATGAGAATAACGCACTTTACAGACATTCAACCATTTGTCAGAATATGGATATAAAATTTTGGGTACTTGAGGTAGTGAAACAGAAGGAAAGGAGAGGTGATTGGGAAACTTTCCTGGAGTACTGCGAGATGATTTGGCAAATTAGATTGGACTCTTGTGTATACCCAGGAATGAATGACCATATCTCGATTAAACCTGCCTTGAAATTATTGGCATCAAACCATGTTAGAAAAAAGAAATAAAATTGTGGTTCTTATCAGTCATAATAGAATTTGTAGATACCTAGGTAGATACGTGCAGTTTTAGTTATATTTATTATCTTGTCATGATTGTTTGGTAATGGATAGAACAACATATTAGAAACATTTTATTAAATATTATTATAAAAGTATTTTAAAGTATTTCAGAGTATTATTTAAAATCTATTTTTACATACATTCATTTAATTTTATGTATAACTTATGTATTTTAGGAAAGTTTGTACATATACATAATTTTGCATACATATTTATTAGTATTTATAAGTACATTTTAATAATAAGAAGTTATGTACCTACCATAACGTTCCATGTTAGTTGTCTTCTCTCGCCTTCTTTCTTGCTTGATGGGTTCGGAGCCGATCCTCGGCTCCGACTCGGCACTTGCTTTAGCTCGAGAACTCCTTTTACCAGCTCGAGGCAGCCCCATATCCCATGATGCAAGGCAGAAAGTACCCAGATCTCGTTTGTTGACAAAGGGCAATAACACCAAGCATAAAATACTTCCCAAAGGAAGAAGAAACTTACAGATGGAAAAAGGACCAGGTCTGAATGGTCTTTAGCATAATAGTTTCTTATACAAGGTCTGTCCAGGCCAGGGGGAAGGAGGGAGGGTCGCAAGAAAGAAGGCGAGAGAAGACAACTAACATGGAACGTTATGGTAGGTACATAACTTCTTAATGTTAAGTTGTCAATCTCGCCTTCATTCTTGCTTGATGGGACCGCCCTAGCACCTCTATCCTGGGTGGCTCAATGGAACAAACTCTTGAGGACTGTAGAGCCAAAACTGGCTCTGTCCCTGGAGGCCAAGTCCAATTTGTAATGGGAAACAAAAGTGTGAGGAGTGGCCCAAGTGGCGCTGCACAAATAGTGTCCAAAGGCAGTCTAGCTTGAAAAGCTGTAGAAGTAGCTAAACTCCTAGTTGAATGTGCTTTAGGTTTTGAGCACAGCTGTTTTCCCCTGATCGTATAAATTTCAGTGATGACCGAAGAAAGCCATCTGGACAAAGTCACTTTAGAAACAGGAAGGCCTTTTTATTATCCGCATAGGAAACAAAAAGTTGATCAGATTTTCTAAATTTTTTGTTCTGTCCAAATAATATCTAAGCTGACGGTGGACGTCAAGATAATGTAGCTTTTGTTCAGCTCTATCTGAATAGTTAGGAAAAATACAGGAGATCAATGGATTGATTCAGATTGTTTTTGAAGCGACCTTAGGTAAAAAGGATGGATTAGTTCTCAAAGATACTCTGTCTTTGTGAAAAATCAAATAGGGTCGAACCGAAAGAGCATGAAGTTCAGACACCCTCCTGGCAGATGTAATAGCCACTAGGAATAAAGTTTTCCAAGAAAGATATTTCAGGGAACAAGAAACAGCTGGCTCGAAGGGGAAGAATCAAGGATGTCAGCACTAAATTTAGATCCCACTGAGGAGGAGGATTCCTGATTGGAGGCTTTAGTAGGAAAATTCCTTTCAAGAAGGCCCTGCAGAGCCTATGGGACATAATATTATGATCTGCTATCCCGACATGAAAATTAGAAATAGCAGCCAACTGAACTCTGACTGTGGAAGAAGAGGAGCCTGCATGAAAAATCTCTGCTAAGAAGTCCAGAACTGCCTGAACAGGGGAAGTAAAGGATCAATATTTTGGGCCTTAGCCCAATAAGAGAAACGCTTCCATTTGCTTGTGTAAATCCTCCTGGTAGAGGATTTTAGTGAAGCTACTATGATGTCTCTAACTGGGTTAGAGATCAAAGGAAGCCTGGCTAAGGAAGGAAGTGGAGCAACCATGCTGTGAGGTTGAGAGAAGGGATTGACCGGTGCAGCTGACCGGATTGGTGAATCAGTAGATCTGGCACTGGGTCCAGATGCCACGGCTGCACCAAAAGGTGATGATGGAGGAACGGGAACCAAACTTGTCGAGGCCAGTAAGGGGCAATGAGAATCAATTTGGCTCTCAAAACGGTAGCTTTCTGGATCACCTGAGGAATCAGAGGAAATGGAGGGAAGGCATAAAGAAGTCCCTGGGGCCAATCCTGGTTCAGAGCGTCTCTGGGGGGATGGCCTGATAGAGGGAAGAGGCTGAAGAAGTCTGGACATTTGCTGTTTTGGGGAGTAGCAAAAAGATCGCAACATGGACGACCCCATTCCAGAAAAATCTCTTCCGCTATGGATTGCTTGAGAGACCACTCGTGAGGCATGAGAATAGCTCTGCTCAATCTGTCCGCTATAATGTTGGTTTTCCCAGGGATATGCGTTGCTACCAGAAACCGATGAGAGGAGATCGCCCATTGCCATAGCCTGAGCGCTTCGACACAAGGGGTAGGACTTGGTTCCGCCCTGTTTGTTGATATACCAAACTACAGACATGTTGTCTGTGTGGACTGCAATTGTCCCTATGGGAAGAAAGTCGTTGAGGGCTTGCAACGTTAAAAGCACTGCTCTCATCTCCAGGACATTTATGTGCAGATGGTACTCGAACGGTTGCCACGCCCCATGAACCATCCTGCCCTGATAATGACCCCCACCCGATCAGGGAGGCATCCGTGGTGACAGTGGCTATCGGGGACGGAGGTACAAAGCACCTGCCTTGGTGAACCTGAGACGATGTGATCCACCAAGCAAGATGTTCTTTGCATGTTTGTGTCACCAGAATCTGGTGACGCATTGGGAGTTGCTGGTATGACCATTGTGTGAACAGCATCCACTGAAGGAGGCGCATGTAGAATCGAGCCAGGGGAAGAAGAGTAATGGCCGCAGCCATGAGACCTAATACCTTTAGAACCATTCTGGCCTGTACTTTCTTGCTGGCCAGAATGATCCTGACATGAGTCTGAATGTCTGAAACTCTTTGTTCTGTAAGGGTAGCTGACATCCGAACAGTGTTTAAGTTTGCGCCTATGAAGGTAATAGACTGGCAGGGCGATAAGAATGACTTTTCGAAGTTGACTGAGATGCCTAAATGAGAACAAAGGTCTATTGTCTAATCCCTGGCTTGTATAAGCTGATGCCTGGTGGTGGCTGACAGGAACCAGTCGTCGAGATACGGAAACACCTGGAATCCTTGACGTCTCAGGTGAGCCGTGACCACTGCCATGCATTTGGTGAACACTCTGGGGGCTGTAGTGAGACCAAAGGGCAGGGTTCTGAACTGGAAGTGACTGGACCCCAGCCGAAAGCGGAGAAATCTCCTGGAGCGTCTGTGAATTTTGATGTGATAGTACGCATCCTGAAGATCTATTGAGCACATCCAGTTGTCCTTCTGTAAGAAGGGCAGAATTGACTGAAGAGTGACCATTCGGAATCTTGTCTTCCTGACAGACTTGTTGAGTCTGCTGAGAACCAATATTGGTCACCAGTCTCCCGTCTTTTTGGGGACCAAAAAGAACCATGAGTAGATTCCGGCTCTGAATGGTCTATTGTAACTGGCTGAATGGCTCTTTTGCAGTAGTTTTGCGATTTCTAACTCTGCAATCTCCCTTAGACCGGTGGTACATCTGGAAGGGAACTTGAGGGGAAGGGACTTTCCTCGAAAGGAATTATGTAACCCTTGGATATGATCGACTGTACCCATCTGTCTTGAGTGAGGGAATGCCAGGCTTCTGGGTACAGTGATAATCTTCCCCGACTGCCTCCAAGGAGGGACAGCCGGGCAACACCTCAGGGATGCTGAAAGGGCTTATCAGAGAGAGGCTCCCTGTTTCCCTGGTTCTTCGGACCCCTCTGCCTCTAGAGCGGCCTGTTGTTGTTACCCCTCTGCCTCTAGGGGTAAACTGACCACGTGAATCCGGCGTGACTCCTTGGGATTTACGGAACCACATCTTCCCACCCTTCTGTCCTTTGGGATAAGGCCTAGAAGGGGTGGAAAACGGACTCCAACAGCAGAAAGAGTCTTGCCGTCCTGCTCACACCTGGTCAAGGTTTCCTTCACCTGAGGGCCAAACAAAGCTGACCCATCAAAGGGAGAATTTGTGAAGGACGCCTTAAAGGGATCCGCAAAATCACATAGCCGCATCCAGGCTTGGCGCCTAAGAGCCACACCTGTGCCTGCGGCTCTACTCGCTCCATCCGCAGCATAAGATATTAGCCGCATGGAGGAGTTAGCAATGGAATTGAGGGTTCCTAGCTGCGAAGCAATCTTTTCTTGAGCCCCTGCAGCTGTAGGATCCTGAACTACTTCTCCCAGCTCCTTCAGGATATCTCTCTGGAGTCTGGTGAAGTGACAAAGATAATTCAGCGAACGCATAGCAAAGGTCGCTGAGGAAAACATCCGCTTGCATACCTATCCATGGTCCTAGAGTCCTTATTAGGAGGATGGACGGGCACGGAAGGATCTGCAAGTTCCTTTTGGTGGCCGCAGCCACCACCATGGCATCAGCGGGACACCCTTGGTAAGGAATTGTTTGTCACTGGGGCAGTGATAAATTTTGAAGGCCTCCTAGGGACTGGCTCTACAGAGTCAGGAGCTGCCCACGCCTTCGTGCAATAACTTGCATAAGGGGTCGAAGGCGGAGACACCCAGGAGGTGGAGGGCCGAGATCCAAACGCCTCTAGGTATACTGACTCATCCTCAGAGGGATTGTTGGTGGGCCAGTTTCCCCTCTGTTTCAGAAGTTCTAGGATGTCTGAGAAGGAGACATCCTCAGAGGGGGATCTAGGGGATCCCTCTGACTCATCAAAGTCAGTATCCGAAGTGACAGACTAGGGGGAGTCTACATGCTTCCTCTTACAAGTCCTCTTCCTAGGAGGATCTCCCGAAACATCAGTAGAGTCCTCGGAAGAGGGGGAAATTCCCAATGGGGAAACCTGAGGCGGAGGATCTCTGGGTCCTGTAGCAAGAGAAGTGGCAGAGATGTCAACAGGTACTATAGAGGGAGGAGCTACGGGAACAGACTGCTGACTGATAGCAGTGGCCAGTACACTCTTCATCACCTCGAATGCTCCCCTCCCAGGCAGGTCCGAGAGAACCCGCTCCGAAGAGCTAGGAACTCCCGGGACCACCGAAAGGGAAGTCTCCGAGCCGAGCTCACCAAGGCCGAGGCTCCAAGGGGAAGAGCGGGCTCGGACAAGGGTCCGATGCCACTCACCCCCTCGGAGGAGACCATGGAAGCCCGACCACCGAATCCCTCTAAGGAAGAGGAGATAAGAGTAGAGGCTGAAGGAACAGAAGGGGGTATCCGTCCTCCAGCCGTAGCAGTAACCATGCCCGAAGACTCCAACTCCAAACTCTGGGGTAGAGTTGAAGGAGGAACTGTAACAGGGTGTGGACCAACAGTCGTCTGCTGAGACGGACTGTGTAGCATTTGGGCCAGTACCTGTGACCTGAGTAATCTACTGACCACTCTCTAGGTCATGATCTGACAACCTGGATGACCTTGAAGATCGGCTCCGATGGCTCCGTTCCGATAGAAGAGGCGGCCGGGCCGAAAGTAGCGGCTCCAAGGAAGGAGACCCCCACCTCTCCCTGGAAGGAGCCATGGGAGCCGATACTACAGATCCTGTCGGCGCCAACTTATCGGAGCCGACAGAACGTCGATGTATCGGCTCCAGCCGGAGCCGATACAGCCACCAAAGTAACGGTGTCGGAGCCGATCGGAGCCGACACCGATGCCTGTGCCACATGGGTGTCGGAGCCGATCGGAGCCGACATCGAAGTGGTCAAAAGGTTCGCACCGATAGCCATCGGTGCCGGCGCTTAAGCCAGAATCGGCTCCAGCCGAGCCGATCTCGACTCAACGAGTCGGAGCCGAGGCCGCAGGCTTAGGAACAGAAGCCTGGGCCTTGGAAACTCTTGCTGGTTTTGATGGAGCCGACTTAGCCGGAGAGCCCTCCGCTTAAGAAGGCCCCTAAGAACCAGTTTGTTATCTCTCCTGCAGGACTCTCTGGCTGAAGGAGTGACAAATAGCACAGGAGTCCTGCAGGTGAAGAGGGCCCAGACAATACAGGCAAGAAGTGTGACCGTCTGTCAGAGACATCTTCTGACAGCACGAGTCACACTTCTTAAAACCTGAGACCCTCTCCTTTGACATGGTGCCGAAAAACACACACACACACACCAGTCAAAAATTAACTTAAATAAATACCAAAAGGTATTCTACAAAACAAATACACACACCCTAACAGGGGGGGGATGGGAAGGGTTTTTTAAGATACACTAACAAAAAATAAAGGAGACAGGAAATTTCTGTCAGAAAAGGTATAATATAAGTTTAAAACTATCAATACAAGGTTTTTTAGTAAAAAGGGGCTTAAAACTCACAAAAGTGAACAACTTACCAGGAGCTGGTAAAGAGAAGACCTCCCAAGCGAAGCAGCAAACGAGATCTGGGTACTTACTGCCTTGCATCATGGGATATGGGGCTGCCTCGAGCTGGTAAAAGGAGTTCTCGAGCTAAAGCAAGTGCCGAGTCGGAGCCGAGGATCGGCTCCGAACCCATCAAGCAAGAATGAAGGCGAGATTGACAACTTAACATTCGGTTATTTTAACATATTTGAGCATAATAGGTGATGCACAATAATAATTTAAGGAATTTTATACACCTTTCATGTTCAAGAAGTATTATATTTTTGTAAAAGGGTTCTTTCATATATTACCAATAATATGAAGTTTAACAGTTGTCCATATTTTTTACCTTCAAGAGTTCATGTGAATGAATTTATGTTTCTTTATATGTATTTTTTATTTTCATATGTATTTTTATTGTATAGAAGTTGTTTATTTTAACCTTTCATTGTTATGTGGGTGTGCATTTTAGTTATTTATATGTGAATTTTCAACAGTTTTTATACACTAAAGGGTTATTTAGAATTGGAATTCATTTTTAAGTGATTAACAATCAATCAATTAAGAACTGTTTCATTATGAGTGTATTTAAACAGAATATTTGTACTAACAAGAGATTCTGATGAAGTCTCACGATAGGAGACGAAAGCGCGCTCAATCTGTTTGAATTTCGTTTGGATTTGAGGCTGTGTGGTTTAAAATAAAGACTTTGGATGTACATCATCGGTCAGTTCGTTCTTTCATTTTAGAGCATTTCCCAACCTTTTAATCCAACAGTGACCTAAACAAAAATTGTGAGAAAGAAATTAAATTTAGTCCTTATTTTTTTTTTCTTTCAATGAAGACACAAGTTGTGCCCAAGGATTAAATGCTCAAAGATGACAAAATAGATAAACTAACAAGCCAAATGCTGTGAGGTCCCACAGATCCTGCCTCCCTAATCCCCCCAAAAAGACAGTCACTGCCTATGCATCCCTCTGGTGTTAGACTAGAATGAAAGCAGGGGTTCAAATGGCCACAGTTGTGTATTTGAAATAACTGCTGAAATACATATACATAACATGCCTCCTCACTCCTCAACCCTGACTCCCAAAGGCAGCCACCTGTACACGTGCCTGAAGTGTGAACGTGAGGAAAGTGAAAATTCAGTAATGTATTCTGCTTTGTTGCTACTAGACAGTACACTGCCCATACAGAAGCTAAAGTAACTTTCTTTGTACACCCCTGAGGTCTGTGAGAAAAGTAAAGGAAACAATGACCAAACAAGCCTACCCCCCCCCCCCCACACACACACACACACACACATTTATGTGCACACACAGCTGAGGAGGGCTGGTTTTAGAACTGGTACAGTTGTGAGCAGAGGACATTATTAGTTTTATCCTAACAGGGTCATATCACAGCCCTGTTCAGGTTAGAGAGCGCAATCAGAAAATTAAAACATTTTATTTCTCCTTATTTTTCCCCAACCAGAAACAGGTTTTGTGGGTCTCCCACACACACAAGGATGGTTAAGGGACCCCCCCCCCATATCCATTTATACAGTTTGGAGAGTGGGGGCCACTAGACTCCTAGACAAGCTAAGTGCCTGAATGCTCTGTGACATATTTTATGCTTTACTTTTGAAATATAATTACTTGTTAGCAACATTTTTTACTGATACCCAGAAAAATAATGTGTGTCCTTGGCATTATTGTATGTGTGCACTGATAAAAATCAGTTATATTTTTACACGCACACATTCACAAGTCACAACAATACTAGTTTTGCACTTATTTCAGCAAACAGCAATACACTGTGCACCACTAGTCCTGCCACACCAGATCAGTGGCTGCTGTTTAGCAGTCAAACAGCAGGGGTAAATCACTTATTTACCTAACTGAGGAGTAAATAAATATCTGATTTCACAGATACTCCCTGACTTTGCCTCATAATTTTGCTCTGTCCTTCATAAAAAAAAATACTTGCTGGTAAATCATTCAGAATTACAGACTGTCAGTAAACACAGACATCAGAGTTTTATACTCCTTATTGTCCAACAAATGCATGTTGATGCAAAATGCGTTATTCTAGTAAGTTTTTAAACACATTAGAGCAACATTTAAAATGTGCTTTTCATTTTGAGCCTTTATTCTGTTAATATTTTTGGCACTTAGCAGAATTCTTCAGCAAAGATGTTAAAAGTTATAGTATCTGGTGTTCTTGTCAGTATTTATAAAACTCCCTGAAAGAGATAACCATCCCTGATTGAAAGCATCGTTTCTTCTTAAAATCCAAGGTGTGCACAGAGATCGGTCGCTCTGGACAGCTGACCTCTCTAGTGCTTACCTTGCTCATGTTCGTTACGAGCTTTATCCCAAAGGGTCACACCACGACCCTGTTGAGGTTAAAGAGTATAACTGAAAATTAATATGCATCTTCTCCTCATTTTTCCCCAATCAACAGCAGCTCTTGTGGGGTCCCCACAGTCAAGGATGACTACGGCCCCCCTGCTGCCACAGGAAGTGCAGCTATCTAAAGCTGGCTATGTTGGAAGTTTTAGTGGAGAGGATGTCCACCAGCAGGGTTTAACTAAGCCAGTGGCACTATGTCAATGGTAAAATATTTAACGGAATTGTGAAGCCTGTTACTTAAAGAAACACTGTTACTATAACTAAAGATCTTTTAATTTTGAAGGAGATATAAACAAGAGAGTTATTATTACCCACCTGGTGTATTAAGTATGAAAGGCTGCTGTACTAGCTTTTGTTGGTTTGACAGACACTTTACAAAATATCAAAAGGAGCTAATTTGCTGTGGTTGGGAGACCCCAGCAACTGCATGGTTCGCTGATGCCTAAAACAGACTATGTTTAACACCACTTTTGGACTCTGTAGACTTTTCTTATATGTTAAATGCAATTCCAGAGTCTGCCCACATGGGGCCTGGCATCTTGATTTTTTAGTCTACCTCTTGGTATCCCACACAGCAGCGTTTGGCTTTAAAACATTACATCATAGCCCTTAGCTCCTGCCAGTGCATTGACTTTACTTGTGTTTGCACGTATACCTTACTTTCTTCTAGTCAGTCAGGTTTGATCATCATTTCTTGCTTTTCAATACCTAAAGACAAAAAGGGATAATCACACTGAATAGTATTCTCAGTGCCTGTTACTTCTTTTTCATTCCAAAGTGGCCAGTTTCATTCTTTTGTTATTCCAGAGTTGTAGTCCTTAAATTCACCTCCCCTCCCCCTAAACACCTCCTCTTTGTATCTGTCAAAGTGGCAAAGGTGATTTGAGCTGCTTGTGGCTGTGACTAACAGCTCACAGCAGCAGACAAAGTTCATGTACTGTTGCCTTGTACTGTCCTCCTACTTACAATAGGGGGACTTATTTTTGTTGCATGATAGCCTCATTCTGTCCTTAGATTTTAATTCTTACTATGCAGTAATTGGTAACGCATTGTTTGGCAAACCTTCCAACTTAATTTTTTTAGGGGTTCCTGAGAAAACAAAATTCTTAAATAATTAAGTCACAAAGGCCATAAAAAATAAATAAATAAAACATAATTCCAACCCCTCTAGCCCTTTTTCTGTACTCCTACCTGCAGTCATCCCTACTGGCAAAACCTCCTTTATCCATTCTCGTGTTGGCTTAGTTCTTAGAATACAATCTGCATTAGGAATACAATGTTCTGTATGGCTGTTATTCTCCTTAAGGACCTTAACCCAAAATCCCACTCTGCCATTATTTCTTGAGCCCCCCCTCCCCCAACTTAACCAGCCCTGCTTGTATTATATATAGAAGCCTTAACTGTGTAGCTCTAAATTATCCCTTCAAAATGGGTATCCCTAAACCAGCTTGTTCTACTGGACAGATGAACTTATCCCACTTAACTCTTGCCCTCACCCCCCAGATTATTTCATTTAAACTGTCAATTATTGTCTATGTCATCTCTTCTGACAGATGAAAATATGCCCGACTTGTATATAAAACTAAAGGGGCCAAAACCATTTTCACTGCTTATCTTATTATCCATAAACAAGTACTTCCAGTTTCTCAGCTCTGTATTATCTTTTGTTTAGTCTCGTCCCATATATCCTTAGCTGCCATAACAGAAGCCTTTTTAATTCAAACTCCTAAATATTTAAACTCATCATGTCCCCATAAATGGAGGAAATTGCTGAACCAATTTTGGGTGAGTACATAATTTACTGTTACAGCCTTTGTTTTATCTTCATTAATTTTATATTGAAACTGTCTCAAAACGATCCACAATACTGAGATGTCCTTTTCTGGACTTATTAACTATAAAATAATATGCGCTTCAAATAAAGCCAACTTTTCTTGACTACCATACCAATTATATTCTTGAATTTCTGAGTCCCTAATTTGCTTTGCCAATGGTTTTAAATATACAGCAAATAAAAAGGGGAAGAGGACACTACCGCCTGGTTCCTCTATTCACACAACTTATCAGAAAGGAACCCTTCCACTTTAATTTTGCCTCTGATCCCTCATATATCCTTCCTAATTAACTATTTTTTGTATCAGGGAATGCAAATGCTTACCATTGCCCTACTCAAAAAATCCCTGCTTCTCTGTTGAATGCTTTCTCTGCATCAAGACCCACCAACAGCAATGGTATTTTCTCACATTCTCCTTCCCTCTGTATTATCATTGCTCTTTTAATGTTGTTAAATGTTGATCTCCCCTACAATAAACACATTGATCCAGATCCATACATTTTGACAATGTTTGCCATTCTTTTACCTAGTATAGACAAACACTTTGTAATTAGGATTTAAAATTGAAATAGGACTATATGAAGCTGGGTCTGATGGGTCTTTACCTTCTTTGGATAACACAGCCACCACAACTTTCTTCCAAGATATTGGTGCTTCCCCTTACAAATACTGTTAAACAAGACTCTCCAGATCTTTTTCACTATCTTCCCCCCTAACCTCCACCCGAATACCATCTCTTCCTAGAGACTTTCCTGGAGGTTGATTACAAACTACCATTTTTATCTCATCTTCTATCTTAATAACCAGTTGTTGAGCCTCATCTACCTCTAACCTTGGCATAATTAAGTCTTCCATAAACGTTTCCATTTGTGTTCTTTCTTGATTTCCACGTTCCTCTTTTTTCATAAAACTTGTGAAATATCTCAATACTCTCTAGGATCTCTAGTTAATTTTCTTGTTATAGGTTCATTAACTTTGTTCACAACCCTTACTACCTTCTGTTGCCCATGTGATTGTACTACAAGTTTTTGTCTTCTGGAGTTATCAAAACAGCTGCTTAACAGCAATCTTTCTAAAAACTCATATATAAATATATATATATTCTATAAATACCATCTTATTTCCTCTTTACCACTCTGCAGGTGCACTTCTTGTTGTTCAGTGTGATTCCCCTTATTATGCAATACTTTAACCTTTGTCATACTCTCTAAATAAATCCTATTACTTAACCACATCTCTTTCTATTTCTACCCTAATTTTAAACTCCATTTTCCTTTATCCCACTCACTAGTTAATACTTCTGAAGAAATTTCTATCTTTTCCAATAGGTCTTGAATAATTTCCACTACCTAATTCCTTAAATTCTTCTTTGTAACAAGTTTATTACCCTGCACTTTTGTCTTTGTAACTGAAACGGTCATTGAATGTTTACTAAGCATTAACTAGCCCAGTTATTATATATTGGGGAATATGTAAATTCTGTTTGACTTCCTGCTACTGAATTCACATCTTCCATACCAAATATTTTCATAAATTTCATCAGAAATCTAACCTAGTTATATTTTCCCTTCTGGGTCCCCCAATACATCCTCTCTATTGCAAATAAAGTTCCAGTATCCACTTATCAGTAATATTCCTTGCTGAAATTTGATTCTTTCTCCCACAATTTTCTTAAAGATAAGTTTGACAGCAAAATAAACGTTTCTTTTCAAATACAAAAAGTGTTCTTTACACATGTGAACATTTATTTTGTTTTTTTAATGTGTATTTCCAATTTTTGTCTTGCATGCACACACCAACATTTGGCAGGCTGCTCTTTTATGCAATTATTTCTTCTCATCTCTATATGAACCCAAGATACATTTTCAAAACTTTTCTTTTAATGGAAACCCTCAAACAAAAAACTAAACTCATTTTCGGAACATTCCCAATTCCCTGATAACTTAGAAAAACAAAACTATGTACAACTTCAAAAAATGAAGTTTAACCCTCCAGGTAGGAAATACCATCCCAAATGACAGCTGCACCCACAGGCATTATCTATCTTAAAATTAAGGTTACCTACGCTAAAGCGCATGTTACAGCCTAATTTCCCATTTATACTGATTTGGGTCTATTCTTTCATCTCTATTCCCTCCCAAATGTGAAAAACAGCTCGTATGCTATCAGAAAAAATGACCTTTTAGCCCCAAGGAGAAAAAAGCACTGGCTATTTTTAAATAAACCTAAATTATACACTGCTCTATTAAAAGCATTTAAGTATGCAGGCAGCTAGGGAGGGTCTCTCTCTTAGAGACTTCCCATAATTTCCAACTTTTTCAATTAACTATTTCCATTGTACGATTAAATCTTTCATTTCCTTTAGCAACGAATGCTCAGAAATCAGGATTAACAGCAGCTCATCTCCACGTAAAAGTTGTCAGCAATACGGAAAAAAATCATAGCTAATATTTTTGCAGATGCATGAAAGAATCTTTGTAAATTTCCCTAAGAACAGAAAATACAACTGCCTCCAGCTGCAGACATCTTGACAGAGAACATCCCCTAATGGGGAGAAAAAGAAAAAAAAAGCAAATATCTTTGCAGATACAAGGAACAAAACATTTTCAAGGCTTTTTATTATTTTAGCTTTTATTTTTCAGGTCTACAGGTTTACAAAAAAAAAAAAAAAACACTTGTTTATAGTTTAAGTTAAAGCATTAATCCAGACATCCACCTTTGTGAAAATCAGAAACGTTATCTTAATTCTACATACAGTATGAGCAATACACTGTTGTACCCCACCTCTCATGCGAGCAGCCCACACTCACAGCTTTACTATATAACATGCAATTTATAATCATGAAATATTTTATAAAAAACACAATTTTCTTTAGTTACTGTTTTTCTTTAAATGCCCTTGTAGACATTAATGACATAAAATGGGCTATATGTTTTACAGTCCACCCACAAGTTTAACAAAGTCAACAAAAGTCCATAGGTTCATAGATTAGTACTAAGCTAACTGCCCTTGTGAGCCATTTTAAGCCTAGCCAATTGTCCCTTGTGAGACTCAAACCCTGCACCTTGTGTTTGCAAGGCAAACACCTTAACCATTAGGCCACCCTCTTCTCTGCCATTTTTTCTTACACAGCCATAGTTCGCAAATGTGACTGATGCTTTACAGTATTCCATTTACTCACTAATTTCAGTGTTGCTGATCTTCATCCTGTTCATCTCAGTGTCCCAACACTAAACTCTGGTTCAAGTTATTTTCCCTTTACTCACTAATTTCAGTGTTGC